>NW_009624810.1:89877-103577 GCF_000690535.1 Cariama cristata | reverse complement strand
TGCTAGTCTATAATTCCAATCTCCCTAAACAGTTTAGATTTCCCCCTTTTTTTTTCCTCTCAAAAATTGTATATATTCATGTCTTAAGCTGCTTCAGGAAAAATGAATTCCTGAGTGCAAAAAGATTTTTCTGAAGTGCAAAATACAGAATGCATGATGATAAACTGCAGGATTTTATTTTGGTTTTCAATAAATACTATATGAGCATTATAGATAAATATATAGATAAAGCTAACAAGCCACTCAGGAGGAATTTACCGAATAAGTCTACTAGTTATGTTTTGCTATATGTCACTCTAAATGATGGCCTGTTATCCATTTGCCTTTTATCTTTCTATCTAGAATATGTGTGGCCCAATAAAAAGAATAAATTTGTAAGATAAACAGCTCGCTTTGCAGATTTAAGAGTCTAATTTTCACTTTACACAAAATTGAATTTTTTCAAGGCAGCGAGACGATGGAGTTTACTCTAGCACTAATCCCTCTGAAAAAGCAAACTGAAAACAACAATGAAGCAAAGAAAGATGTGGGTGGTCTGAAGAGTTTTCTTTTAGATTTAAGTAGACATACAGTAGATAGCTCCAAAGGCTTTGCTCCAACAGGGGCCTTACCTTGAAGAATTTTTCTTCCCACAGTGAAAGCATTCCTGAGACTTTAAAGCTGGGCTGAGGGGTTTTCTTTTGAATTCCTCTGCCTACAAAGCCCACGAAGCGCTGGAGGCCATTGCTACCTGAATGAGCAGCTTTACATCTAAGTTCTTTTATTTCAAACAATGAAAAGATATGTTCAAGGCTGCTGACTTTCCCCATCAAATGCTACCCCAACATCTTACTAGGGCCCCATTTTGGCAAATTGTACCTTTTTGTCAAGGCACTGAAGTTTAAAATGTGCTTAACTTTAAAATGCGTTTAAGTTTCACTGGCTCCTCTACCAAGGTTTGGGTTTTTTTTAATGCTGAGTCTCTTAAAGCAATCTATGGGAAGTGAAGGGGGAAAAAAGTGACACACAAAAAGTAGAAGAGATCAGCAAGTAAAAAGTTAAGAAGCAAACTGGTGAATACAGACTATGCCAACAACAGTGTATGAGGGCAATGAAAAATCTTCAGCTCTACCAATATTCACATATTCCGTATCTCTGATCAAAGAATCATAGAATGGTTTGGTTGGAATGGACCTTAAAGATCATCCAGTTCTAACCCCCTCCATGGGCATGGACACCTTCCACCAGACCAGGATGCTCAAAGCCCCATCCAACCCGGCCTTGAACACTTCCGGGGATGGGGCATCCACAACTTCTCTGGGCAACCTGTGCCACTGCCTCACCACCCTCACCAGGAAGAATTTCTTCCTGATACCTAATCTAAATCTTCCCTCTTCCAGTTTAAAGCCATTGCCCCTTGTCCTATCACTCCATGCCCTTGTAAAAAGTCCCTCCCCAGCTTTCTTGTAGGCTGCTTTTAGGTACTGGAAGGCTGCTCTAAGTCTCCCTGGAGCCTTCTCCTCTCCAGGCTGAACAACCCCAACTCTCTCAGCCTCTCTTCACAGGAGAGGTGTTCCAGCCCCTTGATCATCTTCGTGGCCTCCTCTGGACTCGCTCCAACAGGTCCATGTCCTTCTTGTGTTGGGGGCCCCAGAGCTGAAGGCAGTACTGCAGGGGGGGTCTCACCAGAGTGGAGTAGAGGGGGAGAATCCCCTCCCTTGACCTGCTGGTCACGCTGCTTTGGGTGCAGCCCAGGATACGGTTGGCTTTCTGGGCTGCAAGCGCACATTGCTGGGTCACATTGAGCTTCTCATCAACCAATGTCCCCTTTCTCCTGCTATTGAGACCCCCTTCCTAAGTAGAAAATCTCAGTTCTGTTAAATTGTGCAAAACTGTAGTAATGTTTTACAGACCTGCAGAACCAGGATTAGCCCCAGCAAATTAATTTAATTTATGATTTAGTCGGGATTTGAGCTATGGTTTTTGGGCTGCCCAATTCCGAGGATAAAAGACCAGGAAGGAAAGAGAACAGTTACTTATCTTACAGTCATTGTGGTTCACTGAGTTATGTGGTCTACATGATGTGCACTCAATGCACATGAGATTAGACTGCTTTTTTTACTATCTACTTCCATTATAGGCAGGTCTATGTCCTGAATGTCTTCCTGCCCATCCCTACCTTTCCTGATTCGAGTGCAGGAAATAACAGAACAAGAGTATAAAATATTGTATAGATGTAGACACCAGATGTGAGGTTCCCAAGCCTTATCTCTGAACTTACTTTTGCTGAGCTTTCCTTTCACTTTGAAAGCATCTGTTCACAGCAAAAGTCATAGACAGAAGCGCAAAAAAGCAACATCCAGTTCCATATATGAAACCAGTCTGTGTCAGTATAAGGAGAAGGCAATAGCTGCGAGACCTCCAGCTGCTACGTATGCTGTAACTGCTGGGCAGGCACATACCACTCCGTGGGACAGGACACAGAGGAATTCAGCCATGAAGCAGCTTCTGGGGTGGTATGACAGGGACATCTCTTGCGTTCCGTGCCTCAGCTCCACTTAATAACTAACTGTGTGCATGTTCTCACGGGACAAATGCAAGGAAAGAAAGTTCACTTTAACATCCTAGCAGAAGGTGGCAATTACCCATATAAGCAAAGAGCCAATTTGGCCCAAATGTCAGCAAATCTATTTGCCACGCAGACTGAAATTAAAATTAAGCAATGAATAAGATCAGTATTTGAAGGATTAGCCCTTCTTCAGACAGATGGCCACTTCTAAGGAGAGGAGGGACAAAGAGCCACCACTCCTCACCTGGCATGGAGATGACCCAGGTAGTGCTGCAGGCTGCTTTCACAGCCCCGCGGTACCCAGAAAGGAAATTTTCACAGAGACTGATAGTCCCAATAACAAGTTTTGAGACAGGAGTACTCTTACAGTAGCAGGTTAAAAGAAAGGGAGAAACACACCGGTGAATCCTTTTTTACAGCAGGTATCTTACTAGGTATCAGAAATTAACCACCCAGAAATGAGCCACTGACACAGCTGGCAGTGCCCTTGGCACACAGATAGCAATGCTACAGAGGCACAATGCCAACTTCAGTGGATATTTCTAGAAAAGAGAAGACAAACTTATGTAGATAGTGAATCTGTGTACTCAAAGCAGAAGCTATCTAGCCAGTCATATGAAAAGTAAGAGAAAAAGAAGTATTTGAAATTTCCATATATGTTCTGTATGACTGGTTTGCCTGTCTGGGATAAGTCTATAACCATGATTCAAAACCGACTGATTGCTTATGTAAAAATAAACCTGCTTTTAGTTGGTTAGGTAGCAGCACTGACTTCAGTTATGTTAGCAGTCAAATTTTCAAAGGAGCATCTACACACATGTCCCATAAATTTTACCACAGTATTTATTTGCTGCACGTATGTGAAAGTGCAGGGATTCACAAAGAGGTACTTTCATGTTCAAAGGAGCTAAATTGCAGTCCTCATGCAGACTAAATTATCAATGAAGTCAGTTGGAATTTGTCGACACAAGGATTGCCAAATTAGCCAAAACCAGGCAATCACATGGAAAAGGTAATCAACTCACAAAATAGGTAATCACACTTAGAAGTATGTGTTTGCTTTTGCACATTTTTCAGACATTATCAAAGAACCCTTGGAAAATGTGGCCAGAAGCCTCTAAAGCCACACAATAATCCCAGGTTTTCACGTATTTCTGAAATTCAAAACATTTGTAGTTCTTTAGAACTGCCTGTAAAAGTTAATGAAACATGGTGCAATGAGAAGTGGTAGTGATCATGGTTATTTTTTGATGATCTATAAAGCACCCAGATTAGCCTGTCTTGTGACAGGAAAAATTATATCCTGAATCTAATGTCAAGAAGGGAGTTAGAAGATATTCAGTGTGTTAATCCTGTCACTGCTGCCACCTTTATGCAAGTATGCCTGGACTCAGCCACCTCATTCCCTAGGAAGCAGTACAGGATATGCAAAGTTTCGGGGAAAACATGCTTTACCTTTCTTGCCTATTCCTTAGAGAAAGCTTTAATAATACTGAAAATAGCAGAAAATAGGAATATAATTAGGGATATAATTAACCATATTTTTCTAGCTACCTGAAGTAGCTTCAATTAGTATGCTTCGATGTAAATGAGAACAGAATCTGGCCCAGCGCTCATAATTTGAAATTAGAATCCTATTAGCAGATGTCACTATACTTTTTTGCTAGTGAAGTTCATGGCTTGCAATGACAGAGTCTAATATTACTAAATATTACAGTTATATTTTAGGCCTCCGGAAAGAGTTAGTAATGTCTTAGGTCAGGAACAACTTGCTGTCTCTATTGTTTCATCAAGGATTTAGGTTTTATAATGACCATATATGGGAATCTTAAAACCGTTAGGCATTAATATGGATTGGCAGAGAATTTGTTTAAACAGAGAGCTATTTTAGAAGAGAATTGGAAAGGAGGCCTACTAGTGAGAAAGGAGCATTCACATTGTTTGTATTATTAGAAATAAAGATTATTCCAAAGGTTCCACTGGTAAATAAAAAGATACCGCTTCTGACATCAGACTTCCCCCTTAGCCCTCTGAACCACTCAGACAAACAGAAGGCACAAATTGCCCTGCCTCTGCTACTGACTGGTGCATTAGCAGATTTAAATTTAAAATACAATCTAAATTAAACTGAAGTGAAATGCCCATAACTATTTATATGAGGTAAGACTCGCAACATTTAGAAGTGGGTGAATGGCAGTCATAGCCAATACCTCCTTGAAGACTGGTGGTTTTCACACCCTATGGGTGCAAACCACTTTGCAAGACAATACTGCATGTATGCAAATGTTGGTTATATCTTAGTGCTTTTCCCTGTGGTACACATTCTAAGAAACAGGTAAAAGACTGTATATACAGCACAAAGAGACATCAGTAGACACTTAACCAAAATTAAGCTTTTGTTTATCACAAAATGTTTCTTACCCTCTTTTTTCATTTTAATCAAATTCCCTACAGAGATTTTGTTTCGGAGTTCTTAGCGGTCTTACTTTTCAAATTGTTCCAAAACTTTAAAACTCTTTAAGATGACCAAAGTTCAAACACAGTTTCCAAGTACATCATTTTAGCTGCCTGATTTGTTTGAAGAATCGTGTGATCAAAAGACACAGAAAATCACATGTAGTAGTTAAAAAACAGGGTTGGTTACTTGCCATTAAATTGCAGAGCTCAGGCTGGGCTGAAGATTAAGCATATTGAAAAAAATTATTTTTTGGAGAGAATATTCTTTGCATGAGACCTTTTTAACTGTTGTGTTTTTTTTTTTTTTATAAAGAAAGAAGACATCTTAAGCACCTTACAATATCTTTCATTTAACAGTTGGCAGAAGGAAACTCCCAGATGAACATTGGCCTGTGTCTTTCTCTTTAACCAGCTGAATGATCCAAGCTTTTAATAAAGCTGTTCCAATTATTGTAAAAGTCATCTAGTACCTTATAGCCACAAATATTGACAGTTTATTGCACAACGCATTCATGACATTTGAAGGTCACATCATACATAATATATACACTTTTATAAAAGTGTCTGGAACAAAGAGATACATGATCAGCAATTACATCTTACCATTTGAGGGTATGATTTTATACTTACTTAAAATGAAATACTATATGAAAGGCAAATTGTTAATAAAAGACAAAACAGTTCATTTTCTGTATTTATTGTTTTATTAATCAGTGATACTGAGTTCAGTTGTACAAAATCAACGGAACGTGGTCCATGCCCCAAGAAGATTACAGTTAAATATCATTACCCTGCAAACCATCACACATATTCTTAGCTCAGCATGAGAAGAAAGTAAACTTAAAATTTTAAACCCACTACTGTATACCTCTCCAGCCCTACTGAATTCAATGAAACTTCAACACTTAGATTTGAATCAGGACCTTAGCATATTATTGAAATATTAGCTCTGATAAAATTGAATCAAAATGAAACTGAAAAGAGTGCTGAAGAATTATATTTTTTTTAATATAGGCACATGCACACATATCAAGCTGCTTCATCCTCTTCCAGTGCTCATGACTTTTAAGGCCATTCTAAAATCACAGGCACATGCACAAATGGTATAATTAAAAGGTGCAAGCTGCAATTTATGCAGACCTGTGCACAGTCCTTCAATGAAGTCAACAAACATCAGAAATACAGAGAGCATGGCCATAAGAGTGTTTGTCTTTGGTTAAACAGTTTTCACTTTTATGGTATCACCACTAGATCCTGGAACCTCCAGCTACCTAATGAGAGCTGAGCTTGCATCAAATAACCACGGATCACTACGTGTTCCTTCTAACACCATTTTTGCTGGTTTATTTCAAAATCCTGCTATCTTCTTTCCTAAGATCTTCACATGCAAGACTCTTCCACCATCCAGCTCGTTCACTGGCTTTTCATTTCTGCTACTCCAGAACCATGGCTTTGAAATCCCACTGCCTTAATTTGATTGTATAGATCACTTGCACTTCAGATCCAAAATCACTCAGTTTGCCAGATGAGGTTCATGAAATTCCACTAGACCAGTATAATCTTTCCACAGGAAAAGCGGATGCTTTAGAAGAGGATGTACTTTTGTCATTTATCAGAACGATGGGTCTGTTTGCTATCTTGAGTGTAACGCTAGTTACTCTCAGTGATGAGCTTCTCCTTGTTCTTGCTTTCTTCAGAACTGCCCATCTGAGCTGCCAGAACACCTTATTGTACTTCTCTGTCCAGAATAAGTATCTTCACAGGCAAAGCAGATACTTACTCTTTGGTTCAGCAATGCTGGGCTTAAATATGTACTCATGGATCTTTCCTTGGTATTTTGCCAATGTTCTTTGTCATCTATCCTCGAAATTTACTCTGCTGTTCATTTATACTTCTGATAGCAATATTAGCTCCCATATCTTCCATATGACATACTTTCCATGGTTTTCTCCTCCTTGTCTTAAAACAAACTTAGAATTTTTTGGATTTTTGATTTTTACCAAATGTTCATGCCAACAGTGGTCTATGATTCTCATGTAAGCCTGTCTCACTAGTTTTCTTACCCAAACACTTGACTCACCTGTGTGAGCTTTGATCCTGTCACCTAAATTTGAAATAGGCACTTGATTACTGACCAAAGAGGACAAGGTCTTTCCACACTTCATACAGACTGTTTACTGCTTTTGGAGCAAATTCCAGTGGGGAATCTAAGCAGAGAAGCTATCCAACTGGACCATCTTTTGCATTTGTACGTGTTATTTGTAGGCAGGTGTTCAGGTACCAGATGGCCTTAAAGCCCGTACTACTCAGGTTATAGCAGCTTCCACGGGCTGTCTGCATTGTATTCCCATCTCTGAGATTTGCAGAGTGGCTACATGGAGCTTGATAAACACTTTTACCTAGCATTGCTCTCCAGATGCCAAGGCTAGATCAGATATCCAATTTGGGAGAGTTGCCTTACAGTCCCTCTTTAATTAAGTACTCCTGATCTCCCACTCCTGGGATGGATTGCTACCGCTGATTAAGCTCCAGAAGTAAGGACCTGTGGAGGCAATTTCATGAGGGAGAAAATGAAGTTGCTAGCTAATCAACTAAAATAACCATTAACTGGACTTTTGTGAATGAATATATTGCTGCCTTCTTGCTTCCACACTTATCCTGTTAGCATCTCTACATACCTATAAACCAAACCGGTAAGGTGTACTTCATTGTGATCTCTATCTTGTTTCTGAACTACATGTGGGACAAACAGAACCATTTGGTACAGTGTGCAGGCTACACTACAAAGAAAATCCAAGACAGTGTCAGTAAACTGTAGGAAAGATGGTGAATCTGGGTGGAAGAGAGTGGTATTGAACCTATTTTCTCTAGGTTCTTAACCACGTGCCCAACAATGCAGAGTCTGTGAGATTTTAAAAGGCACAAATTAACACCCAACTCAACAAGGTTTTCAAAATTCATTAATATCTTCTAAAAACTTTTAAGTACTCGTATGGAAATATTTAATAACGACACCAGCCAAGTTTCACCCTGAGTTTCTGGGCTTAAACAAATCCAAAAACCCAAACAAATCATTTTTTCAAGTCAGAACCACATTGTAAGTAGCTTTCAGGGCATCAGGTATCA
The DNA here is from genome assembly GCF_000690535.1 of Cariama cristata. Classification (NCBI taxonomy): domain Eukaryota; kingdom Metazoa; phylum Chordata; class Aves; order Cariamiformes; family Cariamidae; genus Cariama; species Cariama cristata. The sequence goes on along the minus strand of NW_009624810.1, from coordinate 95,446 downwards.
CTGGACAAGGTTTTGCATACTATTGATTAAGAAAACCCTTTTTCATTATTATTATCTTATCACAGGATGGCAAAATCAGCATAGAAGTGCCGGTAGCAGGTCATCACATTTTATAAAAATTCATTCTAATAAAGAAAAATCTGAATTATTTAAAATGTCACAGGAACATCTTTCTGTAGACGCCAGTAAGAAAGAAACCAACCACAGAATCAGTCACATAAAACGAACTGCACAGGTAGCTAAATGACTAACTTCCCCCTCAACAAAATGAGAAAGAATTTAAGACTGTCGTTCCATTTACAGATTGCTGATTACAGAGGTGCTGACAGAGTCTCCAAAAGTGAATAATGTCACAACCTTTGGACAGACTATGGGAGTATAGACTTTTCCAGTACCTGTATTTTCTTACTTTTTACTTTCTAGTGAGGCCTTCAAACTAAAGGACTGCTTTGAGATAATACAAATACTTCTGTAAATAATTTTTCTCCCATTTAACTTTGGCACACACCACTTCAGTATAATTTCCAACTTCTTTCTCCATTTCATAAAAAATGAGCCATACTTGAAGAAATACTTATGAGCAACTCTGAACTGCTGAATCTATTTTACTAGCACCCTTTTTCTATAAATGAAATATGTTACTTACAGGAGTTTTGCTATAACGGAAAAATATTGACTAAATTCATTACTTCTAATCTTGAGAAGGCATCCTTTAACTGTTCTGTATTTTTTATCCTCATTGGTTTAACAGGGTGTTGTGGCATACTGAGACCATGATGTCTTTAAACATGATATTATATGAATGGGCTCATTAATTTTTTTTATACTAATGAGGTATCTCAAAAAGTACATTACTAGGTCAACCCGTATCCATGTTTTGTAAAATAGCCTTAAAGTACACTGATACTGTAACATGCTGTCTGTGGGCTATGAAAATACGAAATACTGCCTACGGAGCTGATATATCAACAATCCAGTTTCCCTTTTCTACTATGAAAATATAATTCTTTTCATCTGAACTATCCTAGTAAAAAAAAGAGAAAAAATACTATTTTGAATGCTCTCCTCTGATTTAACTGAGCTTGTGGCAGTAACTTGTTTAGGCATAGGCTTCAGTATGCTGGAATGATCCTGAAACTAATTTTGCATGTGTTGGAGTTGGACCGTGGCCATGCACGTCAGTATGCTGGAACAGAGTTATCTAAATCCTGAGCCTTATTTTACATGTGCTGGTGTTGGACCGTGGCCCTGCAATCTTTTAGGTCTCCATCTGTAGCTATCAAAGCCAGGGTGTGCCCAGCCACTCGCTACTGCTCACTGCTTTCCTTCCACAAGAAAGCTACAGGCTCGCAACCACCCTCCGACACATCGGTGCAACTGGGAGCTCTTCGGACTCCTGGCAGGTCTCATCAACCTTCCTCCTTGCTGCCATGGCTGGTCTTTTGCAGCGCATCACACTTCTTATATCACTGTAATCCTAGATAGTTATCAAGTCCCACATCAATGACGAGAAATATCAACCTCTCGGACAAATGTTCCCTGAGAATCAGTGAGTTAATTCCTCTTCCAATACCAGGTAAAACAGCTCACTGATTTTTAAGCAAGCTATGGAGACCACAGCTCCCAGACTGATGGAAGGCCCATCCGAGCTTCCCAGCCTGACAGTGCTTTCCCTGCAACCACCAGCCAAAGGGATTTGAAGTCTAGACAGCCTAGTCAGAAGCTAGCAGTTGATTTCTTCTGAGGAAGGGGACAAGACAAGAAAAGATCACGCACTCAGAAGCTACATTCCTCCAAAAACACAAGAAACACTGGCTGTGGACAAATCTGGAACACCAACACAGAGGCAGTAATGGGGTAGCTGTACAAAGTACTTATCACCCCTGAAGATGAACTGGTAACCTCAAGGCGCATACAGGCTGATGGTAACATGGTACAAGGTTTTTGCAAGCCTTCTTCCACTTGTTTACAATTCCTCCACATTAATCCACCAGTAAATACATATTTTAATGCATCAGGAGCATCAAAAAAATCAGGAGATAATCCAGACTAAATTATTTGCAAGCACATTTCTTTACCAGAAATTAATAACATTTTGTCTCTATGGAGCCTCCGAAACTGAGGAAACAACTTCACACTAAGGTCAAAATTAGACATTCAAATGAAGATGAGGCATTCTTCTGTTACTGGACAGACACAACCTATCTTTCTGCCTGCTTCAGAGACAGAAGACGACTTATTTTAGAAGAAGGAAGCTTGTTCCATCTCTTAATTTATTAGCAATGCACTTTCTTCAAACTCCAACGGTAAAAGAAATTCAAAACCCAGGTAGTCTGCATGCACGGAAGCACCTTTTGTTTAATAAATAATTCAACCATGTATTCCTTTTTAATTTAAAAACGGACTGACTGAACAGTCAACAGAGTGAACTAAAGTTGGCAAAATACAGTGTTGAAAAATTAAAAAGCGTATTCAAGGCCATATCATTTGCTTCACTTCTCATATACTGGAGAGACAGCCTGTGCTGAACTTCTACCTTTTTTCTTTTTCTTCTAAATTATACACATACAGTCACATTATTCTCCCTTGATTTTGAAAGCTGCCTTGCCCTCGAATTAGTCTGTCTTTCTGTTACTAGCACAGCAGCCACTGCTCCTCTACCTCATGAACATCATCAGAAATTCAGCCAAAATGTTCTCATGAGCTCCTCTGACGTGCCTGTGAGGGTCAGACTTAACTATCAACCATCTTGGAAAACAGAAATACGGTAAAACATTCTGGAAATATTCAAAGCATCATCTGAATGATGGTCCCATATATTAATAAGTGTATAGTAAGGTATAGGGAACACATCTGGCTGCAAAAATCTGCAGATAATGATGCAATGAAATCCATCCTGGGACTGAATTTGTAACACACTAGTGCAAATGCATACAAATACTTGGAATCAGTCAAGTGCATTTGGTACTGACTGATCCTCTTGCAGACAGTCAAAACCATATAGCACTATCTTAAGTATGAATTCACAGGCTCAGTTTCTGTAAAACAAAACTCTTAGCAGTAAGCAGCTGAGGATAAGAAGGAAAACAGTGAATATAGTCAATTCTTACACTTAGCCTTCTGCACCACAATGTTTAAAAGAATTTCTTGAATCTTTGAGCAGACAGCAAGGAAAAAGTAATGCTGTGGCGAAACCTCCTTATTTCAGATTCCTGGAGATCTACCCGTTCCCTCACATATCCCAAAGCAGCAGCAGGTACTTAATGCCTTCCTGACAAAGCACAACCTTTTAGTCTCCCCTCTACTGAGTGTTTGATTCCCCTCACTGTGAATGGCTTTACAATGTTTTGCACTCTTTCTGATCAGTGTCTTCTGAACCAGTGACCACTCTGTAACCATCACATAACATCCACCAACATAAAATTACCAGCTTGGTGATGCTCACGTGACATTGAATGCTGACAGAAGGAAATCTTATCTCAGAAATGTAAGATATGCAGGAATGAAGATCTTTACAGGAAAGGAGAACAGGGGGAACCTAACCGTTACAAAGGAACATTGACTTTAAAGAAAATGACTCAGCAATAACATATCTTTCAAGGTGGACATACTTATTTAAAACACATCTTCTTAGAGCCACAGGATGACAGACATGAGTCACATTTGGAAGACACAGAGGTTTCACTGGAATAACTCTGCAGCATATGGAGGAAGACCAGCTTTTCACCAAATTTTCACTATTCTGAACAGTAGAAAAACTACCTGCAGTATATAGGATGAAAACCCTAACCAGACCAGATAAACACTTTGTACAGATAGGAAACTTTCAACATCTTGCTCTGTAGTGACAAAACAGCCTATGAATTATATGTGCAAAATAAATCTCTGAATCTGACAAAATCTGAACAAACGCATCAGGATAGCTACAGAGATTGTTTAAATCCAAACTCCTACCCTGTAAGTCAGAGAGTCTTCAGATTTTAATTTTGGTTAATTATTAGCTTACATTGAGACAGCAGCCCACATCCTGGGCTGCATCCAAAGCAGCATGACCGGCAGGTCGAGGGAGGGGATTCTCCCCCTCTGCTCTGCTCTCCTGAGATCCCCCCTGCAGTGCTGCCTTCAGCTCTGGGGCCCCCAACACAAGAAGGACATGGACCTGTTGGAGCGAGTCCAGAGGAGGCCATGAAGATGATCAGGGGGCTGGAACACCTCTCCTATGGAGAGAGGCTGAGAGAGTTGGGGTTGTTCAGCCTGGAGAGGAGAAGGCTCCAAGGAGACTTAGAGCAGCCTTCCAGTACCTAAAAGAAGCCTACAAGAAAGCTGGGGAGGGACTTTTTACAAGGGCATGGAGTGATAGGACAAGGGGCAATGGCTTTAAACTGGAAGAGGGAAGATTTAGATTAGGTATCAGGAAGAAATTCTTCCTGGTGAGGGTGGTGAGGCAGTGGCACAGGTTGCCCAGAGCAGTTGTGGATGCCCCATCCCTGGAAGTGTTCAAGGCCAGGCTGGATGGGGCTTTGAGCAACCTGGTCTGGTGGAAGGTGTCCCTGCTCATGGCAGGGGGGGTTGGAACAAGATGATCTTTAAGGCCCCTTCCAGCTAAACCATTGTATGGTTCTATGACTATGCAGTAAGAACCTTCTCACTGAACAGACTAATTTAAACTCTGAGAATGCAGGTTACTGCATTTGTGGAGACATGTTTCTCATGCCTTTTCAGGATGATACTAGCGGAAGCTGCTACAATAGTCTGGCAAGCCCATGCAGAATTTGGTACATAACAAACTGGCTTGCAACCAATTACATTTGAAAGCTGTCTACAGTAGGACTGGCCAACCCAACAGTCATGTATGGGGTTGAGAAAAGGTGAACAGCAGTACAAACTGGTCAAATGGAACTGAAATAATTTCAACAATTTTACTAGTACTGGTTCTTTTGTGGCTACAGATTCTGTGACATCTCACTATAGACATGCCCAGTCATGAGGGTCATACATATTTGCTTCAAAAAAGGGATCATGTTGACTACTGGGCAGTGGAGCTTGCTGATACATGCTGAAACATTTTAATAAAGGGTGGACAACCAAAACCTGTCACTGCTTAACAGTCAGTAAGTTTATACTGCTATCATACCAACTTTTACCATAAAACTGCAGGAGAGTAGTATTGCATATTTAAAATAAGCAATGGCACGAAGATGCAGCTTAGGAAAGGCAGTTCAGATACCAGACAGGATGTTGATGAGTGTTGTAGACCAGTGGAATTGCATTCCAGAAAAGAATTGCTGGATAGACCATCACCTGCAGTACTGCTCCAGTGAGTGCCATTCACCAAACAACGTACTTCCTTCTCTGTATTCCAGGGTTCTTTTCAATTAATATTTGTCTTAGTTACACTGAATCACTACTCATCTAACTAAGATATTATTTGATTTTTTTTAAAAGAAATTCCTTTCTTCTTGGATACACTTTCACCACAGTTTTTTTGAAGTATGAGAGTAAACACACAGTCCCTATGATGGCAATTTCCATTCATAGTTTGACAACTAAATGTTGCAATGTTACTTGA
>NW_009624810.1:69877-84877 GCF_000690535.1 Cariama cristata | reverse complement strand
CAGCCATCTCTGGCCAGACAGCTGGACAACAGAGCACGCAAGCCTTGCGAACAGCATCAGAGTGGGAGCGGAACTGAAAAAGGGGCAACAGTTAAGGGAAAAAAATGTCATAAAAAAATAACTCCTACAGCTTACAAATTCCAACTGAACATTTGTATGGTCTGGATGTTTTTTTTTTTTAAAAAAAAAAAAAAAGAGGTAGGGAATCTGAACTCCGGGGCTCTATTTCCAGTACAACCACCGAGCTGCTGTAAAACTCAGTTTACCTATTTGACAGGCTTAGTTAATTAATGTTTGTAAAGTGCTTTGAGATCCCTGGATGATAGTGCTATATAGGTATAAAGTATTATTATACTAGAAAGTAAAACGTCCCATAAAATAGATATTGCCCTAAATTCTGGTAAAAGTTAGTGCAATAATGTAAAAAGCTGGTTATGTGCCTACATTAAACCCAGATTTAAAAGCATTAGCACATCACCAATGTTCTCCTGTTTGGCATGTGTTTTATGCCCAATACCCTACTCTGGCACATTAACAATCTGTGTATTCATTTATCAGCAGTACATTTTGAATTGTATATTTATGGCACAGTGCACTTTTCATAGCTGAAAATTAATGAACATGCCTCTCTCGTAACAAACAAGCACCTGTGCTGCATAGTTAGTAATCGGAAACAGATTTATTTTTATTAGTGTATATGTGGGCAAAATTTCTATTTTTTTTTAAACTATGGTATGCTAAAAGCTTGATTATAAGAGCATATTCTGCCAAAGGATATCTTTGTTTTATAAACTTCTCCTTATAATTTCTGCCTGTAATATTTTCTTTTCAGATTTAGTGATAATGCCTTCATATAGAATGTAATCATTTGTTTGCAGAGCATACTTGTCTTGACAAATCAAGTTCTGAGCTGTTGCCGACCACTACTATAACAAAATGAAAATCCACAAGTAATGAGGTAGATGGAACTGAATATTTAACCATTTCAGCTAAGGAGCACTTCCCAAATATCTTTTCTTATCATTCACAGCTCCAATCAAAACCTGCATTACCTGCATCAGTTCGGACAAATTAATCCCGGAGATGAACCCTTCCTATTTCCTGGCATGTTACTCACCAGTTTTCCTTTTTAAGGACAGAGTTTAGCCCAGGAATCAAGGAAAGACTCAAAACCATGAAACCTAGATACATCTTGAAATATGCTCCTGGACCTTAGTTTAATCTTCATTTAACTTTCTACCTGCTGCAACTCTTAAGAGGTCCAGGGATCTGTTCCAGCACCATAAAACAAGTACAGTCATTCTAGTTAAGTCCACACTATCTTACTAATTTATTTCTGAGTATAAAGAAACATCTCCTGGCACTGTCTTCACACATCTGTGGCCTTGTTGCTCCCTCCATTGCTCCTTTGTAGCCTGTGGCCTGAAAATGTTTTTTTCGGGTTAGAAATTGGAACTGAAGAAACAAAGACAGTCTTTCATTGCCCAACTAAAACTGAACTAGACCTGTGCACCATTCAGCCCAAGATGCTTCAGCTTATGGTAACACCTGTAATATTACAGTCAAATAAAAACCTTGTCATTGATAAAGGTGGCAAAAGAGGTAGCTTATTCATTTTTACTTCACAGAGTATCTGCATGGAAAACAATTCCAAACTATGAAGATAATCAAATATTTCCAGAGGTGTTAATTTGGAAGCCTCCATTTCATTTTAGTAGACCACAACTTCAAATCCAAACTTGAATATAGACTCTTTCATTGAGCTCTTTAATCAAATTCATTTGTAAATTAAGCTACAAACAACCTGTCAAAGCCATTAAGAAACCCAAACAAAACTCCTCTGGAGTATGTACTGTACACTACCATGCAGTATAGCACATCAAGCCTCAGAGCTACACTGCTCTTCTCTGTGGCAAAACTGCTGAATGCAAACATTGGGTTTCGATGGCCTACATCAAAGAGTTCCCTGCTCACACACCAAGATGGAAATACTAACCTAAGAATGCCAAAACATCTAGCCAAAGACAATTCTTCTGCATTGACCAAGCTAATGGCCATCTTGCTAATTTTCATTATGTATCCCTTATGAGTCTTACAGCCCCTACAACCTTAGGAATACACCCTGCATGGGAAAAAATCGGCATTTATCTTAACAGTTATCTATCTCACACCACAAAAACATTTACTTCCAATGAAGAAGTGCATATTTGTCAGCATTTCAAATACAAAGCAACCTACCAACAAACCCATTAAGAAAACAACTATGTATTTAAGTAGCACTTAAGTTGCAACAAAAATTTTGTTGAAGTAAAAATCATAGCTGATGCTGAACCCCGGCAGTCCTGACCTCCAGCAATAACAAACAAGTCTGAGATTAATTGCCAAATCAGTTCTTTCTCTTGCAGGGCTGTTGGGAGTGTAACTTCTTGCAGATACGTTCAGGAAGAGCACCAGGCATAGCTAATTCACAGCCTGGGCCACCAGACACAGAATATCATTCTAGTACTTCGAAGTTACTATCTCAACTCCACCAGTTCCTCATTTCAAAGTTGTCTAAGCTCAGAAACTCAACACCAGCCTATTTCTCAGCATGGTACCAGAATGGGAAGGGAATAAAGTTTTCCATCTAACACTGAGAATTGGATGGTGCTTTTTGTGGACCGGCCACAACCCAGCGCAGTGTTTAAGCTGCATTTTTGCTTAGAGTTCAGGAAACCAGGATTTGGTTTGGGGAAACTTCATGTGCTTCATGAGTTGTAAGAGTCCCTGGGTTAAGCACAGTGGGGTTTTCAGAACACAGAAGTTGGGAATGGAAGTAACGTGGATATTTTGGACTCTTTGGGGAAACACATACAAAGCATGCCTGACTAACAACACGGTATGAAAAAAGGCAAAACGTTTTTCTGTGTCAGTAATGGTATCTTCTCAGTCTGCCCTTTTTAATGCTGATGTCAATAGTAGCCCCATCCAATTTTAAAAGTAGACTCAGTAATTTTTACTGCAATTCTCCACTATATTTTATAGTAATAATGTTGTTACAGCTACGATGATCTAAGGACATAAGCAGAGCAGAATTTGCAAGAAGTAACAGCTTATATTAAAACTTAACTAATATTAAAACAGTTAACATAACCTGAAAATTTTTTTCAGGCACAAATTCTTTTTCAGGAGCAGAGCAAGCAACAAACCTCAAGCTCAATTACTGAAGTTAAACTGAAAGCAATTGTTCTCAGTCTACACTTATCTCATATTTAATACTGTTGTTTGTTTTGTTTTTTGTTTGTTTTTTTTTTCTAAGAAACAACTTTAATATTTATTTTTAGGAAAAAAGAATGTTAAGGAAATAAATTATTTGTTTACTTTTCAAGATATCCATTATAGCAAACACAGAAGCACTGAACTCAATGTACCTGTAAAGTAGTTCCGCCATGGACAGCACTATTCTATTGTGGTGAAGGACAGCCCTGTAAACCAACAAAAGTCTGTCCTGCACCTTACAGATGTTGTGATAAAATACAAGTTCATAATAAAGGTCATGGTCAGAGGCTAATCATTCTTTTTGTGGGAATTCAACCATTTGCCACTGATCACTCAACCCCTGAAAGTCATCTTTTAAAAACTTCTAACCATACATTTCTAAAGAAATACGGTTTTGTGTGACACACCTTCCAGTGCTGGAGGTTACAGTTAGTATCTGAAGAAAATGGAGAATTTTGTTAAGTACAGATAATACCATGTTTATTTTAGTGGTATTTCTGGGGATTTCTGGACAGTTGAGTGCAAAGATACTTCTGACCAAATCCTCTAATTCATAACTAAATAAAAATTCCCTTAATTTAAAAGGAGAGTACATTAGAATTGGTTTAGGTCAGTAAAATTAAAAAGCTTAACTTTCCTTATCCAAAGGCCAAAAATAAAATTCTGGAAGATTTGCATAGTCAAGTCTTCTGATAACTGTTCATGAGAAAACTAAAAATTGTAAAAAACTTACATATCCCCAGTATGAACTTACTGTTAATTGAAGTTTTGATAACTGATGATAAAGTGTGAACTACTTCATGTGCCACAAACTTGGAGAATATTATTTGGATGCAGTTTGAAATGAAAATCATCAACTATCCTGTTTAAATATTAAAAACCAGAGGGGTGGGGCTCGGCTCAGTTTCACTAAGCTCAGCACACCACAAACCACTGCAACACCACCTTTTAGCTTTTGTGCACAAATGTTCATCCACAGATCCCAATGCATTCAACAAAGAAAGCTTATCTGTGTTTTAGAATGGCAGAAACTGGAGCATATAAAGACAAAATTACTTGCCTAGGCTTACAGAAATGTTTGCGGAAGAAAGCAGCTCATTTCACTTTAGTCCCAATCCTATCCCATCCCCGTGACATCAACAACAATCTCAAAGTAGTCTACAGTAAACCTAAATATTTAAAGCCATATGTTCAACTCATTTCAGCACAGATGATCTGACAGACTAAAAGACAAACATCATAGGTAGAAGCTATCACACAAATCAATACTACTGTGTCACTCCATATATAGATTGTTAAAAGAAATGCACATTGCAAGACACTTGCAAAGTTACAGTGAATGAAATAGTTATAATTGCAGAGTGGACTTGACACAAATAATCACCGTATTTTAAAATAAAAAATACAGTCACAGTTTGTTGTGCAGGTACAAACCGATGGACTCCTGTATGACCTTGTTTTCTAAGCTGTCCATTTGCTTGCTTTTATCAAGTACCTCTTTGTTCTCAAACACTTCTCAAGGAACCTTTACTGCTCCATCCATTGCCAATGGTCTCCTGCATTGCTCAATAAGAGCCCCACAAAACATTGCCGTTGCATCAGAGAACAGTAAAAGACATTTACAACAATTTCACTGCAAGTCCTGGAAAACAGGAATACGTAACATAAATTCAGCGAGACCCCTTAAAACGTAAACTACTAGGTGGGACAAGTACACTCTACCAAAAGAGGAAAGTTTTTCAGATCCTAAATTTGGGTTGCGATGACAGAGGGTGGAGAGCTTTTGAGTCTATCTTCAGACAAATATCACAAAAGGCTTAATATTTATCATATAGATTCAAACACTTTTATCTTAACAGAATGCAAAGTCCAACAGAGGTTGTAGCAAGTATGTTTATACAGCCACCTCTTCACCTGTTACAGGGACGGAAAGCAACAATTATTTAAAAGGACCTGAAAAACCAGTTAGTTTGAAATGAGAGTAAGGAAAATGGTATCAAATTGAAACTTCATGGACAATTTAGGCTTAAAGAATGTAATTACACAAACTAAATTAAGGAAAATTCTCCTTCTGAGAAAGGCAGAGCATGGTCTTTAGTCTGACAAATGGCCAAACATGTTCCTTAGCCTGCTCAAAAAACTCCTGTAGCACCTGTGTCTCATAGCACTGGAGCAATCCACAAGGAACTGGAACTCAGTCTGTAAATCACAACACACCTGAGCGCAGTTCCCAGCACTGACACTATATAAGTTGATGCCTTTTGTTTCTTTGATCAAGAGTCAAGACATTTATTCTAGATCTGACAGTGCAGTGAGATAAGCCTGCAACTTCAGGCAGGATGGTTAAAAGTAACTGGTTTTCAGAACAACTCACTACTGCCAGCCACTGCTTTTTCAACTGACAATAAGATTCTTAATTCCTCTCCTTTCAGCTGTTCATCTGCGCAATAAATCTAATAACATACATATATACTGTTGGAAATGTATTATAAACCTATTATTCATATGGCTGTGAAAGTATATCACCTGTTGAGTAATACACTCCACTAAAATTCTTGGACCTCCCCTTTCTATTTAAATAATGTGATAAACTCCCTGGATTTGTGGGGTACTACCGCTACATCTTGAAGTTGTACATCATCTAGATGCCTTGATGAATTCAGTTCCGTATCACTAGTACCACGTTTTTGTAGCACATAAACAAATTTTATCATCTGTCAGTCAGTCTCATTGAATGTGATCTCTCACACCAACCTGGGCACCTCCTCATCCATTTGCTGTACCTCCATCTTCTCAAGGGCCTTCTCAGTCATCCCGAGGGAGAATATGCTGCAGCCATCTACTCTGCAGGGCATGAATCTGCTGTCTGGTGCAAGTAGTTCAATTCTGGGAAATGAGAAGGCTGAGAGCAGAAGCAGCTTTTCTTACAGTTATTTTTGACTGGGAAACTAAGTAAAAGACCCGAGAGCATGCTCAGCTTTCGGCATTACGGAGCAATGAGCAGAAGCACTCTGGACAAGTTAAGAAAGTTTTCTATCCAACTCCTCTCTACAAAAATCTCCCTGGTACCATCTTTGACTGAACTGGACCCAGCTCAACAGCTCTGTTTCTTCCTCTCCAAAAATAGTGGCTTAGAGTACTCAGAAGAAACTCTCAGATATAAAGCTGGGTGCTATTAACATGTTGTTTATTTTTCAACAACTGTGTTGCACAAGAAGATTCTGAATGTGGTTTTCTCCCATCTGTAGGTCTGATGCTGCTGTTCCTATGCAAGCAAAACCCTCCATCAAAACCAGTCATGTTCCCTACTTTTTATGTTTTATTATGAACAAAATACGTATTTATATCATTACATAAAACTCATAGAGTATGTAAAAGCACATAAGTTCAACTGCAGTAAAACATGAACAAGATAGGACCTCAGTGATACTAAGCTAGCAAGTATGTTTTTCGAAAAGAGCTCTCAATGATTTTCTTTGTCCCTTAAATAAGACAATTTTAAAGTAGTAGTTTGTTATGCTCTCAGTTTTTGTGTAAATGATGTAACAAAGCATACAATTATTTTCCCTCATGGATTTTTGTGGAAAGCCTGAAGGAAATTTTCTTAAACTTGCTGCTTACCTCTTTCCCCAAAATGGTATGTTTCTCTTTAAAGTAAAAAAAAAAAAAAAAAAAAAAGAAAGAAAGGGAAAAAATAAAAACGGAGTTATATTACTGGTAACAAAGGTTTTAGCATCCACTAAAATGTCAGCTAAAGTTGCCAAATAAATACTTACATGCTGCTGATGACTGTTTGTTTAGGAAAAGGAGATTTAGCTGCTCACATGTTCATTAGCACACACAGAGAAATGGATGAAAAATTCTTTTGGTGCTTAAAACTGATGCCATGGCCGCTGCTTACAAGTATTTCTAATACACAGTGGGTAAAAAGTGAATAATGACCAGATTAAGATATGTAAGGAAAGCAATGATTGAACTTTTTTAAAAAAACATGAAGCAACCAACAAAAAATGCTCCTTCTTTTTTGCTGGTTACTCTGTAAAGTCAAAATGCTTGAAGCAGATTGCCTGTTATTTTAGCAAAATATGGTGATTTCTGAGCGTTCCTGTGCTTTTACATATTTGAGTTTTGCAATGATTCAGGCATTATTGCTCTGTAATAGGTGTGGCTGCCTTTGAAATGTAAGCTCACAGCTTCTGTAGTCAGTGAACCATTGCTGATAGGGCTGACTAGTCAGAAGCAAAACTGGCTAGTTATGAAACTACTATAGTATATCCTTTATCTCATACACATTTAAAGGATTTACCTATCTATCCCACTGCAGACCTACTCATTGAGTAGGAGCCAACAGCATATGATTGTGTTAATTAATCTGCTATTGTGAGTAAAGGAACAGCTGCAGTGGTCTCGTGGATACGTTGTCAAAGGAAAACAATGTAATGTTAAGCTTCTGACTGCATATTCTGTTACAAAGGAGGTTTACGAGAAGTTAAATTCATAAATCACAGATCATTTTTATAATAATAATAAATATCATCTGACCTTTAAAGGAAAGGTTTTAGCATTCTTAATTTCAGTTTGAAATATGTTCTGAAATATGATACTTAAGCTTTAACCCAATTCTTTGTTTTGAAAACAAACATTCCCCAGAAATGATAGGAAATGGTAGTAGCTATAGAAATGACCTCTGACTGCACTAGATACATGCCATTGTAGTTTTAACAAAGATCAGAGCCCAAAATATCAAGTTAAAAGAAAAAATTGTTGGCTTCCATCCAATGCCTCTTCTAATAAAAACACAATTTCCAATATTATACAGAAATGCGGAATGAAAGCAACATTCATTACAGGAAAAACACTTATTATTTACATAGGATTTTATCTTTTTTTTACATGGAAAAGGGTACAAAAAAGACTTTTTCCTAAGTAAAATAACATAATCACTTTTGTGATTCAAATCTACCTCCTACCAAATCCTTTTGGACAGTATATACATCGATCCTTTCACAAACACCCAAGTGGTGACTGACCCAAAAGGGAGAACAAATAGAAATTTCTTATGGCTGCACTTAGAACATAACCATAGAAAATTATGTTAGAAATGCAAGTAGGAAAAGTTTCACAATTCAAAGATGCTTTGATTCAATAGTAACCTTGTGCTATGGCTGGCATGATTTTATGAAAACACCCTGAGAGTCTTTGAATTCAGAAGTGGATTGCTTATTGAAATAAACAGAAGAACATCTGATACAACCATTATTTTAAATAACAGGGACCAGATTCTCAGTGGGTACAATCAGCAAATCTCCACTGGTATTCATATTCTTATGCCACTTTACACCAGCACAAGAGCTGGTCCAAAAAGTACTATCTGTCAAGCAAACATGTCAAATTACAGAATTCTTGCTTCGTTTTGTTTATTTCCTTTGACAGTTGTAGTTGGCTTTATTGGCATATATTCTTTCGATTAGATAAGCTGCTATTTTATTTCTCTTAAATCTTCTATGTCTGTCATCCTTTTCTTTTCTCCTTACTTAAAAAAAATCTGTTAAATTTGTGAAACCAAGGACTCAATCCAGAGCTCTGGTACACTGGAATGACTGACCATTTCAGAGGAGCTATGCCAATTTAAATCTCTACAATGTCCTGCCACCAAAGGAGATGTTTCACTTCAACTGGAGTGGAACATATAAGAAAGCCTGAAGTAGCTTTATTCATAATCTTCAGTGTGATTTAAAACAAAGAAAAAGAAAGGAGCATATTTTGGATATGAATCACCAGTGTACAACTTGATAACCCTGCAGTAACTGTATGGCACCAAACAACAGATTTCAATCCAATAACAGGCTCCAAGGAAAGAGTCACGCCAGAAATTGGGACCCCGGTGTTTTAAACCCACCTAAGTGATACCTTCCAAATTAAAGGGCTGTTCACAATAAGAATCATTTTATGGCTCACAAACTGCAGTATGAGCTATGGATACCCAAATAAATAAATGAATGTAATAATAGCAGTGGATGCGTTTAGAGGATCGTCTTCTTCTCCAAAATAAATTCTGGTGTTTGTACACCCAGTATCCCCCCAGAAATAATGTATTAGCTCTTGAGAACTGCCATCTATATTTGGGGTCATATGCACTATTATTTAACAGATCTGACTATGCTTTATTAAAATATCAGCATGTATCTACTTCCTGAAATATGCACACAGTATTCACCTCAACTGTGCAGAATTGCCAATTGCTTGCATAAGGTCATTAAAACAACACTTTGTAACTTTAATCAGGCTCTGTGAATTCATGAGCATCATTAGTCACCGGGTTGATGACTTCAGTGAGGTTGATTGGGTTGGGCCTTCATTACTACTTAGTATTATGTTTCTTTTTCCAAGTCAAAATTCTCAAATAGAACAATTTCTTGGACTTTTTAAAGCCTGATTAAAACAGTGCTATGGGCTGAGACTTAGTTTGATGTTATCCACTATTTTCATTTGACAAAATATGCTATAATTTTGGAGAAAATCAGATATATGTTTAAATAGGAAATTACAGCTTTGATTACAGTACAGTTCCTTTCAGGCTATGAACAGAAGAACGCATGTTCCCTAAAGTTTCCACAATGGAAATCTAAAAAGTTCCCAGAAAATAACTGAAATGAAAAGGTACTTCAGAATAAATATTAAATTCTCTTATGCTTATGACTGGAAGGCCACCCATGCAGCCTCAGCATCAGATATACTAAAGTTTTTTACTGATGTTCTCTTTCCCCCGAGATTAAATGAAACTATTCTTCCAATTAACAACTGATTTTTATCTCTGTGATCCAGTTTCTCCTGGATGTTAGCACAAGTTGGTCACATTGATGCATGTTCCTCTGCAACTAGTCAGCCAGCTGGCAGTGATCCTGTACAAGTGAAAGAGTACTTTATGATACCTCGGATGGCTAGAACAGCAAGTGATATGGAGGTGACATTAGGGAATAGCACTTCAACTGCCCATTTGGTTGTTATCATTGTTAAAGGCCTCTCCAAAACGTACAACCACCTAAATGGAAATAAGCTTATCACAAACAACTATGAGAGACATCTACCCTTTAATCAATGGAAACCTGAAGAGTGATCTAGCTATTTGGGAGATTGCTTACAGTTATACATCAGTCAACATATCAAATTAAAAAAGTTCTAGGATATTCCATCAATTGTCCGAGTTGAACAACTAGCACTCCTTTAGTCATCATAGTTTAGCAGTTGCTACCTATTAAAGCTGCCTGGTTAAAAACTCACACTAATTTCTACTGTAATTGCATCTATTTCGATGTACTGGACATTTGCCATTGTGTGACAGAAAAAAAATGGTCTCAGTCAGACCAAGAAGAATAATGCAAATATAGAGTTATGAACCTACATGATAGCTGATACAATAATACTTTTACTTTGGACCTACTCATGATGAATACTGGCTGCAGAAAGATCTGCAATTTTCTAAAAAAAGAACTACAGAATCCAACTACAGAAACTCAATATAGGCTAGCGTATAAATCACTAGACTGAAACTCAGGAGATGCTCCACTGACTCTTCCACTGGAATACTGAATGACCTCAGGCAAATTCTTTTGACTTTCTTGCCTCAGTTTTGCAACATATAGAATGGAATTAGCAATATTTTGCCTCTTCTAAATTGTTTTGAGATTTATCAACAAAAAATGTTGTGTAAAAGCTAGCTGTTTATGTACTAGATGTGAAAGAAGCTGACCAAATCATGCTGGTTAAATATTTTTATTTTAAGAATAGCTGAAACAACATGTTAATATAAACAGATCTGTCCATCCTGGAAGAAAACACAGATCTCTACAGAAAACATCAAAAGAGAAGGCAAAAATAGATCCCATCAAAACCAAGGGAGTGTATAGCACCCTGTGATAAGAAGTGGACATCATCTACAAAGTACGCATGCAGAGAAATCTTTAAAGCTTACGAATCCATACTACCCCAGAGAGTCAAACAGACTTTCCCCAGACATTGTCTTCTAAAAGCAGACAGCAAAGTACTTGAGACACTCTGTTAGTAGAATCAAGATGCATCCATTTCTAATGGCTGACTTCATACAGGTATTCCAGCATTTGAGCAATTAACTAAATGTGTCAAGACTTATTGTACTTACTGTACTTCTCGTATACAGTCCTTATTCATAAAGCCTAAGGATTGATCACTGTATTAGCTAATACTTCTCCAAGAGAAACTACCAGGAAACACTTCCTGCCCAAAGGCTCTCTCAGTAACGGGACATGTGACTAACTTCACAATAGAAGTGGCTTTTGCCAGTATACTAGGGACAAAAATTTATTTAAAAGAAAATCAGAAAGAAAGAGTTATGAATCAACACAGCAGGAGATCTGAGTCAGGAGACAGAACATGTACACAGATAGCAATATGTAGCATAAGCAATATACAGACGTACAAAGGTAAACAACAATAATGTACTATGAAATGAAAGTAACAACAAAGATCTTCACAAAGAAGATCCTTCCAAAGCCCACTCCCAACTAAATGAGACTGCAGGAACCGCTAACATCATACAGAATATTCCACCTAAAGGTTCATGGTTAGCGGCTGATTATATGTGGTAGGAGAAGACAGCCATTACCACCTGAGAGTTGGTTGGTAGGTATAAGAATGCACTGGCTTGATGGTATGTGGAAACTGCATTGCCTCTGCTGTGGCAACAAATAAAAGGGTACAAACTCAATGGCTTTCAATCCAAAATCTCTCTTCAGTACTAAAATAAATATATGAGCAAAACAAACAAGCAAGAGAGAAAAGTACCAATGGTTTTAGACTCTAGTTACTCATTCCCCAACCCAAATGAAGACAATAGCTGGGGACTACCAGCAGGATCACGAGAGGACAGGATAACCTATCTGCAACCCACTGACACTCTACATCCTAGCCCTAGAACACCCTCGGATCCTAAGTGAATCAGGAATTTTTCAACTGTGGGTTTGGGGCTATTAGAAAATTTTACATCACTGAAAATTTTCTCACCAGAACCTGGAGCTCCCAGTGAAGCTTTCCTTGGATCCAGTATGGTACTGGAAAGCACACTCAAGCAACCTCCGTTAACTAGGTAAGCTCTGTTAACCCTAGTTAAGGGCTTGCAAGACAAGGTCAATATAGATCAGAGCAAAGTTTGATCTATTCAGTATCTGAGGCCCAAAAGAAAAGGAGGGATATGAAGATTGGTTTGAAAGTTAAAACATGTAGAGGAACACTTTTTTAATCCAATTGTCTAAGCCAGTAGTTTGAGATTGCTATTGGCATAGATGTCCAAAGATCTCCATAATCTTAAAGAGTCGTGAGGCAGAAGAAATTCCTTAAAAACCCTTGTCATGAGCTGCTAGTGCAAGAGAAACAAAAGCTGTTGGCTTGTCTGCCACCTTACTTCCTTGAGACAATTCTACCAGCAGATTTTACAACTAAATACTAAAACAGATTTTTGCTAGACATCACGTATTTCTGACAGTAGTCACAACGCAGGGGACTTAAGTGGAAGCAGTCTGCAGTACAGTATGCTTAGAACTGCTTGTCTCCTCTGCTCCAGACTAGCAGATTGCTATAAAGTAATCATAATCTTCAGTATCCTTAAATGTAAACGCATTCTAGTGAAGAATGAGAGGTGGTATGTCAGAGCTGAGTATTCAAGGATTGAGCTTCTTCGACTGTGATTTTGGGCAGAGAGCGGTGAAGTAACCATTATGCACATTGATGTCTCCTGAACACTTCATGTACTATAAGATAAATGGGACACACCAGATCAATGATTTGGTAGCTTTTCAGCCAGCTGGAGATGACTATACTGCATTGTCGTTTTCGTTGTCTATTCTCTTCCTGCAGCTCAAGTTTAGAGTTACTGTATTCCAGACCCTACAAAATAAATAAAGGTAGTCCCTCCATTATATCCATTCACAGGTAAGACCCATCCAGGAGACTGTTGCTCACCATTCCAGGTAGCATAACAGAACTCAGAAATGTCAGGAATCCTGGGTATCAGCTTCAACAAAGCACTGATGTTGAGTTGGACTTCCACAGCTCAGACTTCCATTTTTATATGATGCAGCCAGTTTCATAGGAAAAGCAAGAATTTTCTGCACAAAAAACCAAGGTATGGTCTTTTACATTCTTGATTAATATTACCGTATGTGAGCTACACTTACGATACTCGACTTTGGTTAAGTCACATAATTTAATTTCAGACTCATTCACTCACCTCACTGCTTTTTGAGTATTTTCACCATTGCATTATTAAATCCTGTAATAATACCGTTTTATTTAAGGTACTCTCATCATATGCATAGTAGTCATTTCCAACAGAACACTCATGCCCTAGAGCTGTTATTCCTGGGAAAATAAGAAATGGGGGGGGGAAGCTTCCTTAATTTTTCCAGCTCTTTATTCCTTTGGTTACTCACTAAGGGAAAAAAATAACTACATCAGAACAAACAAAGCTGTCATCCTGGGTTAGAAGACAGAAAGACAGATTCTGCCATGGGGGCATGCACAGACCTAGAACCTGCAGATACATAACCATATACTTTAGATGAATAGTGAAAAAATGATGTTGAAATGAAGTATGGCTTCTTTCATTCCATATCTATTACTACAGAACAGTCCTGAGTATGTCATTGTCTTGTCGTCTGAGAAAATGTATTTACAAAATGCTCACAACTGCACAGTAATTTTCTCAGAAAATGTATATATTCTAAATTTTTTAAGCTATTTCTAAAGCAAAATAATTCTTGATGAACTGTGGAAGAAAAAGATCTAAAAAGAATTTTAAGTGAATAAATTACAGCAATGTTATTTTTACATTAACTTTTTTAAAAAAAATATTAGTAAGTAAAGGAAGGAATATTCCTATTCTTAATTTCATTTGGTACCATGATAAAGTACAAGCACTGGAAAGTGGTAATCGCAAGAGTCATTTTAGCCACACACTATAATATGCTGGAAATGACTTACAATGGAATTATTACACAGTGTTTATTATATTTGTCAAAGCCTTTTAAGTAACAGCAATGGAAACAGTGAGAAGAATAGCAACATGGGCCATCAGGTGAAGAAGAATCATATTCTATGGAAAAATATTTGCACACCTTTTTTTGAATCTTCTCATGATAGTTTTAATTATAGTGCTTCTATAAGGAAATAAACAACAATTGTACTGATTATATGGGTCAAGACTTAATTTTTCAGAGATAACACCTCACCATATGAAATTACAACTTTGTAAGACAGTGCAGAACCACTTAAGAGGCTATTCTTAGAAAACAGGATTCTTATCTGATCAAACATTTCTTGGTACTTTATGAAGCACAAGTCAAAGGACATTAAGAATCGCAGAAGAGAGACTGTTTAAAATACAGGAGACCTCACCACTCATCTGGATTATACTACCCAGAATCATTAACGAAATGGAAAAAGCATGTCTATTTTTTAAATAACATTAGTGCACAGTGATTTTTTTACGGCATCAACCAGAAAAAGTATTCTGGTTTACCAATCAAGATACTTTCTATCTCAACTTAATATCTCTACAAACCAGTACCCCAGCACAGTGTCATCAGAAACACTCATCCAACTGATCAAAACTCATGCAAAAATGTCTTAAATGGATGGTATCTTGGTATCTCTAGCTTACCAGTGTTTAGTGTAAACAAATACACAGAACATAAATAGTACTGTGATCTG
>NW_009624810.1:60000-69846 GCF_000690535.1 Cariama cristata | reverse complement strand
AGCAGGAAATCAGAGACAAGAGAGTTCTTTGAGATCTATGCATTAAAGACACTTAGAAGAACTGGGTATTATTCTTTCTGGAATATGTTTTTAAGTATCTTACAAGGAAAACAAAATTAATCATATTCTTAAATTCTTTGGAAACACAATAGGTTTCAGAGAAAAAATAAAAAGCATTCTCATAGTATTGTGATAAACAACATGAACAGGGTTACAGTCCCCCTCAGTTTAAACTTAAAGTCATGCCCCCAGTCCTAGACACACAGGTGTGCACCTACCTTCTACGTTTCATTATAATCTTGACTATCCCAAATGGTACATTTGAAGCCAATGTCAACAACCAAAGGAGTTCCAGTCATATGCACGCATGAAATGGCAGAAAAAGTTTAAAAAGGGGACCCGCTAAACTTTCAAAATCAAGCCCCCCCAAACTCATTTTCCACTGCAATTCCTAGAGTGGAGACTCACAACCCCCCCCTCGCCACATATTAGTCCCTCACTTCTCCCTTTTAACATTCACCTGCACTCAGAAACGTGGGGTTTTTAAAACAAATATATTTTTCTCATACTTAAGTCTATGTTTCTTGTTCAATTTAAAAGAACAGCAAAATTACACTTTTTCTTAGTGAAAAAAATTCTGTCTTATATGCACTACAAACACCAACAGCTAGTAAAGACATCTACTAGATTTCAGTCCGGTGGTCTGATCCGGAATACTAATTTGTATAATGTACAATGTAAGCAAACTGAAACTACGTTGTGGAAATCTGAAATGCCATCTCAAGAGTTCTTAATTTACCTTTTAGGACCCAAAGCAGGGGCTGAGATCTGCACTCTGTGCTCACACCATCTTTTGGGTATAGCAGACTTCAGTTGTGCAAACTCCACTGAGACAGAATCTAACATTACTGTACTTAATATAAAATAATGCGAATTTAACACATCTGATCTTCTTTTCCCTTATATCTGATACTCCTGAAAAGCTATGTCAAAATTTGCATTCAAGATGCTGACCAATAATGTACATTTTAACTTACTGTGGCAAATAAAACTTTGTGCCATATGGCTGATTAGAGATATTCTCTCTCTTTTTCTTCTCCTCTAAACAGCTGGGTGAGTAACAACAAGGAAAAGACAGTCAGCAGCTGCACACTGTTATCATTACTTTGATACTGCTTGAAGGAATCTAAGCCTTCCACAGGTATGCACCTGAGATTAGAAGCAAAGAATTTTCCTCTCTAAATATGAGAGGAAACAGCTATGGGAGTTATAATTATGTTTTACAGGTGTCATCAGAACAATGCTTCCAAATTTTACCCAGAACAAACATCCTCTTTTTCTATTTTGTGATAGAATTTTTCAAAGGCCTTCAGGGAAAAGATATTATTGTACAAAGGCAACAACCGTGAGTCAATAAGTATAAAGACAAACACTTCTATTGCAGACTTCTCAACTTTATCTATTTCACCCATGCAACTTTAGTAGTTATCCAACAGGATCTGCAAACAGAGCATTAACCGTTCGAGCTCTGTGTTTGATTACTGTGCACCAGAGATTCCCAAGCTGGAATTTCGCTCCATCACCATGGCTGGCAGAGCACTTGTTGGTAATCAGAGGAGAATTAACAAGCCACATGGCTCTGGCTCCTCTAAGTCAAAAGGTATTTGGAAAGGGTAACAGCTGTAGGAACTTCACCTAATATTACCTTCTATGCAACCAGTGTTTTAGTGGCTGGAGGGATGCCTGATCTGGAAGTGTCAACTTTAGCTGGGGCTAAGTGGGAAGGGGGAACATGAAGCAACAGGTAGAACATGCTGCATAAGCAAGCAAGACTATGGACAACCCTCTGGGCCACACAGCTCTTGCACTTGCCTCACTTCCACCATCCCATCTGAAGGAGAATGTAATTGATACTTCTGAAGGGTAATGTATTTAAAGTCTTTCCTTGCTGCTTTATTGTAAGCTAGAAAAACCCACAAGCTACTGTGATCATTAAGTTGTTTATGAGACAACTGCAGCCGTGTTAGCTCCTCTCCCTGTGGAGTAAGTGACCCCACCTGTGGACTGCAGTAAGGCAAACACACATTTTGCAATTTTCTCCTACAGGGTTTTGGGTTTGCAGATTATTAGGAGAATCTTCTCAGCTTCTTTGGATGTCTGTGTTCTTCTTCCTTCTACATTAAATAAGCAAGGGAGGAATATTTCACAGAACAGTACAATTAAAGCGAACAATACAATAGTTTAAGAAAAGTTAAATTTTAGTTTGCATGGTCAAACATTTACAAAGACTTTAAGATTATTCTCATCCACTCATCATACTAAAACTCGCCACCAGAGCTATGCACCCAGTCACAGGAATAAGAATTTTGAAAATTCCTAATAAATGACCAGTGAAACAGCACAAATGAAAGCAATACTTGCACAAATTTAACAAACAACTATATTGTGAGCTTTTCTCATGTAACTCATGAACATGAAAAATAAAATCTATTGAGTATATAAGGTTTCCAACTAATCAGGGAATGTCAATTACAGTGTAGCACTAATTGTGCTCTTTGTGAGTATCAAAGGTCTTTCTCTATGCACACATATATATTTTCAGGACAGAAACCACCCTTTCATTGTTAGAAAGCACCTAGAAAACTCTGGACACTACTCTACCAGCAGCTGTGTTATTTTTCTTTAAGTTTAAATTATTGTACATGGCTATCGTTGCTAGGTAGGACTTGGCTTCCAGCATTGTAACAGTGATGGCTGAAGTCTGGGCTGGACTAAGAAACAAGCAAAAATTCAGAGGTGAAAATTACCTCTGTGGGGGTGGTTTGTATTTGTTAATGCCTTTTTAAAATTATCTTGGATATTTGCTTGAGCAAGGTATTGCCAGTCTCTGCTCTCCAGGCATCTTAGCACTTGTACTCTTGTTGCTTTCAAGTTCAGTGTCACCAAGATACTTTCAGGCAACAGATCATCTAATGAAGAACGATATGATGTCAGTGTGTAATGACTTCTTGAGAAAAAGAGTGATGTTATTCAGCAATACAAAGAGACAGTCTCACTTTCTTCTCAGATAAACAACTTGGTAATGAAAGATTGTTTAGAGGAAGAACAACTGAAGGAAATTTAAAGGGGCATAGCAACTAGGGTGTTAAAAAAACCCAAACACCCACATTTTAAATATTAATAACAGAAAGTGCCTCTGATTCCATTACTATTGACAGGAAATTCAAAAAAAAACACATCAAAATTCAGATGAGGATTTAAAAAAACATTATCCAGGGACAGGCACTGAAGAAAGGAGTATCTCTCAAAACACATTTACAAAAGAGCAGCAAAAATTATCACTACGCTCATGTTTAGTTCCAAATCACTGTACTAAACTCACACCTGATGTAACTGATTAAAACATAGTAGATGGCACCGGTATATCAGAATTTGGCTTTACGAATCATGCAGCATTAGAAGTTTCAAACTGACAATGCTACAAGAGCGTACCTTGATACTTACGCAATGCACAGCAGTTGGGCAGTGTCAGAAAGGCTTGAAGTCTACTTGCATTATATTTCTTCCCACACTTTAAGTCCACTAACACTGCTGAACAGTGCTAAACATCTGTACTGTAAATGCAAATCAGGCCCAAATCCCTGAAAATCTGTGTATTTTTTAATTCACTAATGCCACCAGCACTCTGCATGCAGCGAAAAGATGGTCATTGCAGAAAGATGCCATGAGACATTTTTAAATAGAATCCATTTACATTTACCAGAATCTTATTGCCAGTTTTGGTTTTGTTTTTTTAATAGTGCGAAATAGTCACTTGGGAAAGCCTGTTATGTACAAACAGTGCACACACAAGCTTAATTCTTCAGCAACTTCAGACAGAAGTGTAAAATGCAAGCTGGAGTCCAAAGGCAAGGAGGTAGAGCTCTAGTAAATCTGATGCAAAGCCTAATCTGTCTTTTGTCTGTACAATCTGTGGAATACTTGAAAAGGAAGCAAACATACCAGCAAACATCGCATGTTACTTGTCTCAAGGGAAGTTCTGAATTTTTGTACACCCACCCAGACACAGATAATCAAAAGGAAGACCTTATAAACCAAGTACTTCAGGGTAGGTCATCTATTTCTACATGCCTCTCCCCGCACATGGGCTGCATTCAGCTTATCAGCAGAATGTACTATAAATGGTAAGAGTCTAAGAAAATAGTGAATGCAATATTTACGTTAACAAAAACTATTTCTAATGCTACTTCTGTGCACACTCTGTTTCAGGACACAATGGAGGAGATGGACAGCTTTTGTGGTTTCCTATCGGTCTGAAGTGCAGTGCCTCTTTCGTGGGGTACAATCTTGCAAGTTTTTGAGAATTGACATTACCGTTGTTGGCACTGTCATAGGCAGATAAACCTGGTTAGCTCACTGTTAACTGCCTACTGAGTTTGATCATTGGTGTGAGACGGGGTCGCGCTGACAAAATACCAACCACGAACCTGGAAGACTCCTAGTTCACACTCCTGCCCTTCTAATTTATACTTCAAAACATGATATTAACTGGTATTAGAACAGAGAATTACTCCATTCTTACTTCACAACTATTCTGTTACCGTATCCTTAACCATTACAAAAATAAAATAAAAAATGAACTACAAAGCTAGACAGCAAAATAAAATGTATAAAAGAAACACCTACATAATAACTATTACATGCTCAACAGCTCACTCATCCTTCCACAGTATAAATGTCAACTGATGTTCATATTATCCCTTAGAGAAAGAGTCCACCTGTCCCACAATTTTTTCATGCAGCAGTCAGATTAGGATAATCATTTTCTGGTGGTATTTTGAAAGTAAAAAAACATTATGCCTTCAAGGTTTTGAGTACAGTTACAACCTATTTCCTCTAATCATTGATCTTCAGTATAGTTCCACATGTGCAGCTGAGAACCAGCTTTATGCATTTGATTAAATATAGTTAAAGATACAACTAAAGAAGTTTCTTTCTGTACATAAGGAAATGACATAAAACAATCAGCTCAAAAGTGTGGGTTTTTTTTCATTTTCATTAAAGAATTTATAGAATTTTTTTAAATCCATCTGATGACTTTCACATTCTTTCTATTATACTACCTGCTCATCAGTGAGAGTTTTGAAAATCACCAAATGGAACCCAGTGTCTGAAATGGTCACTATTAAAGAGTCTACCCTACCTAACTTTTTAAAAGCTGACCTTTTGTATATTTATTTTCAATACAGTAATCTTCATTTTCTTTTTGGTTTGTCTCCTGTGGACCTTTCTGCGAACACAGCAACAATGAAAACAGACAGTTTTGAAAGACTGCCTTCTATGCTTGCCAAAATTTACTCTACAATTTAAGAAAGCCCTCTGCTACTTCACGTCTGGTATTTTCTTTGGCCAAGGAATCTTTTCAAATTCTGACTAGAGCTGTGAAAACCCAGATGATGAACAAGCACAGCAGTGCAGTGTGTTGAGGATTTAACTTCAAAAAACTTACCATGTTTTCTAGGCTTGCTAGCCTCAACAAACTAAACTCAAAACAGCAGTGCTTTTTAAATACATGTTAGGAAGTAAAAAATACAAAAATGTTTAATCAATCAGAATTCTTTCAACAGAAGGTGTAGGAGCTTAATGCCAGTCAAGGGCAGAAAATAACTAAAAGCCCAGCAAGACAACATCCCTGGATAAGGACACATTCACCTACCTTCTAACTGTGGTACCTGAACATACAGCTGAACATCCCTCTCTCACTGTAAAAAAATTACACTTTGCTATATTCAGTTATGCTCAAGTTTGGCCAATAAAAGTTCATTTCATATACTTTTGGGGAGAAATAAAAATAGTGCCCTTCACACTCAGATTCTCCACTGCCCTGCACAGTCGTTTATATTTTTGCAAAACACATGTAAACTAGCAAAAAGTGCTACTATTCTAATGTGTCTGTATTTCCCACCCACTGTGCTGAGGTGTAAATGATGACACACTGTGCATGGGAGTAGTGAATCAGGCCCCACATTGTCTGAAGATATATTAGCACGGGCTCTTATGAAAGGAAAAGCAAGGACACTAAAACCACTGAGGAAAAGAACAATAATGCTTTTCATTGATAATGCTATACATGTTCTTAGTAATGAGTCTCTCTCTCAACTCACTCTAAGTAAAGCAATTGGCATGTTCTTTAGATAGAGCAACAGTACAAATACAGCTGTGTATATCTGACACACAAGCGTTTGATTTTGGACTTGCTGAATGTTCAGATAGTTGATGAGATCATTCCACTGTTGCTGCACATAAAAAACAAGGTATCTGCAGCATGCCTAATTCTGATATTAATCACTCTCCTCAATAGACTGAGAACCTGCACCAGGGTCGCTACTGTGCATCTTTTCTTGCCCTAAGATATGTTTGCAAAAAATTGCTATTCACCACAGGGGAGCTGGGAGGAGAATGCCTGGGAATTGATGGGCATCAATTGTACCCACAGCTGTGAGTTCTTCAGTTCTGGCTGCCGCAAATGTAGTTTCAGGTCTTTTCACAGTTCTTTCAGTGCAAAAGAAGTGAGGACTATTCCTTGATGTTATTTCAGCAGTCTCACTAGCTTCAGTTTCTCTCCCCATGTTCAGAGAGCTACTGAACCTGTCATATGAGCCCATACGAAGACTGAGTGTAGAACAAGAAAGATAGTGCAATCCTACCATCTGACGCTCTCTTCAATATAGACAAACTTGCTGTGTTGAGCTTTAACATAAAAGGTAGTACATATGTTGTTTTGGTAGATGAGTAACAAATATGGATTCCCTTGTACAATAGTTAATTTTCATACCTTTCTTTTGGCTGCAAGTCACAGCTAACCCTGTGCTATCACATTGCCCAAGTCACACGCCCTTGTCCTTTCAGTGCCAATGAAAGTGAGTTTGGTCTTCACTGCAAAGTATCAGTATTTTCAACGACAAGACTTAAAAGAAACAGCCAAAGAAAGTAATATAAAGCATTCTGTATTTGTTCTGTACTACTGCTTGTCCTTTTCAGTAATGTCCACTTTCATTCTTTCCCCCTCTTGCAAAGAAAGTTCATTATAATTATTCTACAGTAGTCACCATCACAAAGTTAATATTTACACATAGTTACTAGATAGTAGCATCTGAGCAACCACAGTATTATTTCTACACAGAATAGGAAATAACTGTGGTGACCCTGATACCATTGTGTGGTAAATGTGGCTGCATGTTGACTTAATGTTCTTCACTGTACTGCCATTATAATTATTTTAAGAAAATAAATAAAATTATAGAATAATAGAACACTTGATAGACAAACTCCTCCCCTTTAGAACTCATTGCCTACTTTTTCAGTGTCAGAATAACATGGAAAATATTAATCATAACAGATATCTTCTCGATCAAAGATATACGCAGACATATAGAAACACATATCAATGTCCATAAAATTAAAATAAAGGCACTGGAATATACCAAAGAATAGTAACTGTCAACTTCCACTTCTGAAATTCTTCCTTTTTACATATATGTCATTGTTATATGCCCATCTATTTCCAGTTAATAACCAAACCCAAAAATGTTCTGTTCTTTCTTTGAATTCTCTCCAAATAATGAAAAATGGCTGTTGGCTTTTCTTTTGTTCACAGAAATCTTTGAATCACTTTTTGGTCTCAATCAGATCGTACTTGGTATTCCATAAGTCTCCCAGGAAAGTGTGAAGTATTTAAGAGGGATGCTTAAGACATTCCAAAATGTCTTTTCAGTTTTGCTTCTGTCCCTCTTTGAATAGTTCTGTCAGATCATTAAAAGGGAAAATTATGCAGTCTTTGATAAATAGACTACTCCCCTACCTTAGTGTTACAGAAGATGTTAGCAGATCAGTTTTCGATTACATTAGCCTATGATATATGTGGCAAGAAATTCCTAAAAACCTAATGAAGAAGACACCTAAAAAAGACACATGAGGAAAACACAGCTAGAATGAGACAGAAATGAGCAAGAATCACAGCTGACAGAAGTACGATTATATAAATCCCACTTACAGCCATCCTTGCAAAGCACATTTGAAAAATAAGTAGTGGTAACTGTAGTATACATTTTGTAAATTTTCTAACTAGGGAGATACCTAACATTTACAGTGCAGTATCTCTATTGTTACAGGAGGATCAGAAATGAGCTCAAAACCCGAAGCATGGTCCAGAAGTCCTGTCCTTAATTCTGCCTCCTACTCTTTAGTTTACTATTTAATCAAGGCAGAAAGTATGGCTACTCCACTGTGCCCTCTCAAAGTCTCTGTTCATGCTAGATGACAGTGAAAGTTTAAGGTACAATAAACTCTGGGAAGAAGTGGAAAAAAGTCTAGAAATACTGTGTTTTACAGCGGGAGAAAAAGGAGTGTCATTTAGGGATGAATACAGAGAGGGAGGAAGGGAGGAAAGGCTGCAGAGGCCATGCTGGCACTGTGGGACAGCTGTTCTCATCATAGCTGGGGGCCTAGCAAGATCCCACCACGGCTTCTTTCCATCCAGCAAGCACACCAGGCCTTCCTTCCCACCTTCCCTGGGGAGTGGGAGGCAAGTGGGGAGGGTCTGGGACCTGTCCCTGGAGGGGTTGGGACCCTCCCAGGGCCAACACGTACAAATGCCCAATGCTGGCTGCATGCCTCAGGTGGACCTGTGGTATCTGAGGCATTTTGGTTCTTCAGGGACTTGGGCTGTCCATGACTGAGCTCCTAGGAATGTCACACTCCACACTGCGTGATCACGGTGCACAAACAGAAAATACCACACTGGTATTTCAGCCTATTCTTGGACCTCTGCCTAATGTTTCCTTCCCCCTCTTCTTCCCCCTCACTTTTGATAATACTCACTTATATGCTAGCCTGTGAAACTGCAGCCAAGCTTCTGGATTTTATTTGGACCCCAAAGTAACTGTCTAATAAATTTTGAGACTATCTAAACTGCAGCTAGCCTAGGCAGTAAGATCTTTGAAAGTACAAGTAGGAAACCTTCATCTTCTAATAAGGAAGAAGAGCATTAAGTTGGTGCAGTCAACTAGATCAAGGCATGACTAGAGAAGATGACACAAGCTCAGGCTGGGTTTGCTAGGGACAAGGGTGAAAGGATGCTCCACAGTTGGAAACAGTGTTAGTCAAAGACTTAAACTCCACTTGAGTATTGCCAGCCGATGGGCAGCAATGGCCCTGCCACAGGTACTCAAAAAAACCCTCAGATGCAGCTATCACACAGACATGAAACGGGCCAGAATTCACATCCCTGCTTTTCACTCAGGGACTCTGTCTGCACCCCTCATGTAACTGGAAGAGCTATCAACCACAAGCCCAAGCCAGCCTGCATGGCAAGGACAGCGGGGAACAGAAGCTCAGTATTGGCAACTGCCCATGCTTTCCCTGTATCAGGACTTTTATCCAGACCAGTAGCAAAGAAAAATGTCTGCCGGGAGTGACAGCAAAGCTTTAGGAAACAATGAGAGTCCAGTTTCCCTGCTTTGCCAAGTGACAGCAACCCAAGCCACCAGAGATCCTTATTTTTCTACCAATATTCACCCACTGTTTCACCAAGAAGATGGCCAAAGTACTTTTGCCAAAATGATTCAGGACTTCAGGATCACAAATCCTATTCCTTAGCCTCCCAGAAAAAGTTAGCATTTCTGAGACATGTGGACCTTCTTCCAGGACTTGCGGGACTGTACTCTCACCTGGGGTGTGATACTAGGGCACCAAGGAAGGCCCAGGAAAAAAATGTGGCATTTGGATGCCCAAATCAGTGCCAGACTTCCTGGAAAGGCAGCACTGGGTTGGGCTGGATTTCAGGTT
>NW_009624810.1:12500-55000 GCF_000690535.1 Cariama cristata | reverse complement strand
GCCTCCAATGCTAAAATATTTATCAAAACTGGGGGGGAAAAAAACTAAAAAGAATTACCCTCAACAGCCTGCTACCAGCTCTTTAACAGTGGGCAATGTAATGCCTTAAGGTACCTCAAACTGTCTTTCATTTTCTAGACTTAATGGCTGATTGCAGAAATCAATGTTGCCATTAGTAACAGAGTATTTGTTATGGCATGATTTCCTCTGTTGTTAGGCTTGCAGAATGATTACAGTATTAGTGAGGTGCTTTCTTTATAAAGGGCTGAAGATATAACTTTCAATTTACTATCCATTAGTAAGTGACTTTCGAAATATAGATGAGGCCAGAAATCTTACCTGTTATTACTTGGAGATTTTATTTCAGCAGTCATAGGCTAGTAACTTTAAAAATTGTACCAGGAAGCTCAATATTTTATAGACATCTCCAATGAAATATTATCTGCTTTGCCATTTTGTACATAGCAAGTTAACATGACATACAATGCAATTAAAATGTTTCAGTCCAATTTCTATTTTTCTTGTACTTTCAAATAGATGTGAATTAAGCAGAAGGCTTCATACATGTTAAAATGTGCACGTAAGTTAAAAGATTGTCAAAAAGTTAGTGATTTGTACTTTTGAATCTCTTTTTAATCAGTCCAGTGGCCAGGTACAAGTATGTATCTCAGCTAAGTAACTGATACAGTTGTGGGAATAAGGGCAATCAGAGAGGTTAGCCAACATGCTGTTTATTAATCCTATTTCTTTGAACTATAGCCCAAAGAAGGTACCTTTCCTCACCCTTTTACATGGAGGACATGGAAAGATCTGCAAAAGAGACAGCACAAATTGGGGGGGGGGGGGGGGGGAGGACCAACCCAAAATCTTCTAAAATCTGGAGGGAGAGGCCCTGGAAGCAATATTGCCATTGGTGACTGTACAGACCCTGAACGCTGCAGCGGGTGGGGTGGCGGAGGCGACAGCTGAAAGGCTCGGAAACCTGCCCTTGGAGGGGAGAAAGGGTGATCCGAGAATTAACCTCCAAGGCATTGCAGGAACCCAAACACAGATGTTCTGGCATATAATGCCACGTCCCTGTGGACTGCTAGGAAACAACCTAGCAAGAGAATGCATAAACTACTTTGCTGCTGTGATTTCAAACATAGCTATAGCTACAAAGGTTTCGGTGCAGAAAGGGAAGGAGAAGTTGTCATACCTGAAGAGGAGGGTGAGGAAGGATGTGGGCTGTCCTCCTGGGCACTTCCCGTCTGCGAGAGACCCCCACCTACTCCACTTTCTTCAGTAATGTTAGAGGACCCTGGTGTTGTTGACCTGCTGACAGACTGAGACTCTTGATCGCTTCCAGACCCACGTCGCTCATCAAGACTACCTTGAATTATTTCATCTTCTCCCTTCCTGTCTCTTTTGTGGACCCTGGAGTGAACGACCACTTGGTGGTATGTTCTAAAAACCCTTCCACAGTCTGGGCATTCAGTTGGCTTTTCTTTTACGTTTCCATGACTTTGTAAGTTGTAATCGAGTCCCTGGTTCATACCATGTGACAAAAAATCTCTACTGCCTTCTAAAGGGTCTAGTTTGTTTGGCAAGTCTCTCTGATTGCCCATTTTAGTGCTGTGAACCAAATCAGCAGGCATTTTCTGCTTAGAGCCATCTGCTCCTACTAACACATACTCCCGCTTCTCCTTATCAAACATAACTCCAGCATTTGCCAAAGTGTCTTCATGGCTGCGCTGTATCTGCTGCTCTTTAGACAAAAAGCCATGTTCCATGGCCATTCCCCTTGCCATAAGCTGCCAGGCCTGATAGCTGTTTACTGGATCCATCTCTGCTGCTTTGGCGGCAGCTTGCAACCTTTCTATACAGCTGGATTTCAGAGGAGGCACCAGATTGAGACAGCCCAATAAAGAATGTTTATCCCCTTCAGCAATACTGTGGCCAATGCCAGAAATTGGTGAAAGGAGCTTCCCCAAGACTTCTTTCTCTTTCATGGGCATGTCTCCTTTGTTATAGATTTGATTTTGTTCACTTAAACTCGCTTTGTCGGGAGGAAGAAACCCACTCTGCAAACATGACAGATACCTTGAATATAAGTTTGCATGAGCTTCCTGGGACATGCTGCTGATGGAGACAGGTACTTCGGGATCATTGGGAGATTTGTTCTTTACAGATAACTTATTCAGGTGAACTTTCATGTGATTTTTAAGAAACCAAGGCTCTTTGAATCGCCTCCCGCAGATCTGACAGCAGTGTTCAAAGGAATCCTTGTGCTTTCTCATGTGGCCTTTTAGGAACCAGGCTTGGCTAAACACTTGGCCACACACCTCGCAACGAAACTCATTGGTGGATTGCTCCCCGTTCCCATTGGACCCCTGGCCCTGTGCTGACTCTGCAGTTATGTGAGCCTTCTCCACATGGCTAATCAGCTCTTCCTCCTGCGAGGCGGCAAAGTCACACAGGGTGCACTTGTAAGGCTTGTGCAGGATCCTTATGTGCCTGTCCAGCTCTTCTCGCTTCTTAAACTTGCCTTTGCAAAACGTGCATCTGAACCCAGCTGTCTGAGCGACAACTTCTTCCTGGACGCTGACCGGCTTTGGAGAGGGAACGGGGTTTGAAATATCAGGTGTGCTGTGATTAGCTGGCACAGACAAGTTACAGTTTGCGAGAGGCATTGGCTGGGTGTGCTGCTGTGCTTTCACATCAGGTCGTGGCTGCAAAAGGCTGCTCTTCATCTGTTTGTCCCGAAGAATTGCTCTCTCCTCCAGCTCATGTAAAAGTCTGTTTTCTTCTCGGACTCTTCCACGACCTTTGCCAAGGTTTCCAAGCTTATGAGTACGCAGGTGTATCTTCAAGTTGCCTTTTTGAGCTGCTCTGTGGTCACAGTATGGACACTTAAATGGTTTCTCTCCAGTATGAGTTCGCATGTGTAGCGACAGGATGCTGTTAAATCGAAAGCGTTTCCCACAGAGGGGACATGGGTACTTCCTGTTTTTCCTGGCATCATCCTCTATGTCGCTCATCTGAGACATAATCCCTAGGTTTTGTCCATTTAAGAACTGCTGCAGATCCACGCGCCCATTCAAACTGGTATCAACCTCTCTATTGAGCTGGTTTGCCAACAGTGCCATCTGACTGCTGATGGGCTG
Organism: Cariama cristata; assembly: GCF_000690535.1. Taxonomy (NCBI): domain Eukaryota; kingdom Metazoa; phylum Chordata; class Aves; order Cariamiformes; family Cariamidae; genus Cariama; species Cariama cristata. The sequence goes on along the minus strand of NW_009624810.1, from coordinate 51,854 downwards.
GTTTGCTATGGACATGTGGCTTTTGTCTTCTAGCGGCGCTGATGCCTTCTCCTCCGGATTCTGCCTGTTCTGGAGCTCCGGGAAGGCATGGCTGAGCTGGGAAGTGATCTGATGCAGCTTCTGGCTCATTGAATACTGCCCATTGAGTATGGTGCTGTTGAGATGGGCGTCAGCTTCTGGCACAGCTGAAGAAACACCAAGGCACAAACTAGCTTCCTCCATCTCTGAAAATCAGAAGATATTTTAGATTCAGACTGTGAAAGAGATACAAACATTGGATCTCTGACGTACAATTTGCATTTTATGTTTTACCTACTCATAATAATGCAAAGGAATTACTGTAAAAACAATAAAAAGTGTATTAAATGTCAACTATGCTACACAATTTTGATCATACACGTGCTTTCATCATTCTGCACATTTACCAATAACCATTAATTACTATTTTAAAATTTGCTACAATTTCAAAATCTAATTATTACAGAAAGGCCAAAGGCTTTTACCACCTCTCTTGTCTTTCTTCTTGTGAAATTGCACCTGTTTACATTTCTAAATCTATAGAAAAAGAAATGTTATGCATCCCTCCCATTTCCATTAGAAAAGCCAGGGGAAAAAAAAAAAAGAAATCCATTTGTAACTTTCAGTTCCATTAACCATATTCAATATATTACACATTCTACAATGAGAAAGATAGCTTTATGATTTGACAAAAAAACGATGGTATGATATTTACTGGTGTACAATAAAACAAGATAATGTTTTGGGAAAAAATAAAGTAAAGGACAAGCTTTAGAACAATAAAAGGGATTTTGCTTTAGTCAACAAAAAGTGCAGTAATATCTCATTAAGCTGATTAGTATGCTGCTTAGAAACAGTACTAGGTGCTGTAACACATGATTATAATCATAAAAATCCTTCAGTGTTTGCAAGTAAGCATTAACGAGGTATATTAAATTTTAAGGAGACTGCGACTAGCAGCTTTGTAAACCTCTGAGATTAAGATTTAACCCTTCTGTTACAAAACATTGTTATTTTGTCATTTTGAAACTGAGCCACATAAATTATCTTCTGCCAAGTCTTTTAATTCATCGTCGAGAACCTTCAGATTTTAGTTCTTAGGAAAACTTGCCAGATTATAGAAGGAATATCTCTGTCCTGCGATGGGTAAGACATGTGATTTAAGGCACTTTGATTTGTTTTAAAGAGCTCTCTCATGGAACTAGATAAAACCAATTAAAATCTGAGGAAGGTGTTGTGCAAAGCCTCAACAAGTTTAAGAATTTTAATAACTTTCCTAATACACAGTAATGACTACAAATTGTACCTACACTATGTATATTGCAGAAAATTAGAATTCAAAGCTGTTTGTTAAACACAGGTGCTCTGTTCTGGTCTGCATAATTGTCCACAATAATCTTCTATCCCTGCCACTTCTCTACTCTATACAGAAATAATGTATCTATAAAATTCTATTTAAAATATAAAGTTTTACATTAATAACTCTCAAAGTATATGATGCTATAAGGTTACATTAGAACATAATTAAGATCTGTATCATACAGTGGAGTGATTTGACACTTTATTCACTAATAAAATTACTGAATTCTATACATTATTGAATAATTAATTTGGTCAACTTTCTGTCTGGCTTTAGCCAGAAGCATTTCCTCACTATGCCTTCTACAAAGGCCTCAGGCACCCTCCAGGTGGACACCGTTCCTTATACAGCTTCATAGTGGCCACTTGCTAGACAATTTGAGGACCAAATCTGGCACATACTTAAAAATGCATGTAATTGTGCTCCTGGGAGCAGTCCAGTAGACTTCAAAGGGTGACTCTTGAAAGCAAAGTTCCACACATGCTTAAGTATTTGCAGGATCAGGGCCTAAAAAAAAAGCATGGGTGGTCTCCAAGAAGAGACCTATTTGCACCTCAACAGGATGACTGAGGTTGTGATACAATGCAGATCTTGTAAGAAGTAAAGGGGGAAGTGTATATTCACGTGCATTAAAGATGAACATGAGTTACAAAATTTTGCCCAGATGTAAAGCAGATCTTTTTCAAAGTTTTAACAGTGCTCAGATTCAGATTTCATGTTGGGGACTATTACTTACATGTTGTCAATGTTACTATTTATAAAAATATTAATGAGATCAAGTATATAAAAGGAGAAGGCTTATCCCGATAAGCTACAGGACTGCACTTAAGTTTAGCTTGCAGCGTCTGACTTCCAAAGGTAGGGGAACATAGTCAAGGCAGGTATTCACCCAAGGCCATGTAGTAAACAAATAAAATGCTTGGTTTCCATGCAAGCTTTCTGTGCAGCAGATCACAATCATTCAAAATGCAGGTACATACAAACACATATTTTTTTAATTTTTAAAAGTCTGCTTAACTTTCGTAACAAACTGAATTTCATGTTCAGAAGGATTAGCTAAACATCTGAGTGTTCTAGCACTTAGGTCTGCCATTGCCTGAAGTTGACTGAGATTTTGAATGTCTGCCTACGCACTTCTTAAAAAACAAAAAACAACACAAGAAAACCCCTAAAACCAGAATCTATTTTCTGTCTGGATTCCACATACCACAGGTGTTCTTTCTCCTCACCCATCTTAAACAAGGCATGTTAGCAAACAAGAACATAAAAATTCAAGAAATGCATTGCATGTACAAACATACATATATTGAAGAGGGTTTAGAAAAGTCTTTGTGAATTGTCATTATTCTATAACAGCTTGAAAAATGCAGTCTAAATTTCATTTATTCAGTTAACCTCAATGAGAACTGGTGCCTTTACATGCTCAGGAAGGTTTGGGTAGTTAATTTTAGCATTTTATGCTCGGTCGAAGTTTGGAAATGCTGACAGATCCCAGTGGAGTTTATTAATTCTGATGTTTAACCCTAAGCATCAGTTCAAACGTATGGTTATTTGGATTGGGGAGGGGAAAGGGAGTTATGGTTGAGATTTTAACTTATTCTGTGGCTCTTTTTCAAAGATAACTTGAATAAAGTAACAACAGCAGTTGTAGCTGGAAGATGTTAATTTTTTCTAATTTTTTTTTTTTTTTTTGCTGTTTTCTGTCTCCCACAAACATACAGACACATATAATGTAAAACATAGATAGAATGAGTCAAAAAAACAAATCAAGAGGAAGACCAAACCCATAATTTTTCATTTAAAAAATAATAATTTTGGATTAAGTCTGGGGAGCCTGACCCACACATGTTGATCTTTTGGCATTGGCAATTTTATACATTTTTTATTGAAATATGCAGAAAGGTCAGCAAAGCCTCCACTTAGGGAGAAATAACCACCTCTGAATGCTGCATACTCTGATCAGCTGTTCAGTTCCTAGGATCCAGCTACTGTAATCTCAAGACGCTACAGCTCTTCACTGAAACTGTATTCTCACACTCACCTGCCCCAGCTTCTTGTAGACCTATTCCTGCCTCTGGCTCTGAATTGTCTCTTTTTTTTCCCCACTCCTACCTGGTTTCATTGCAAAGTATAACCATGGCATTCAAAGTACTGCCATGTGAAATTTCTCCTCCTACAATTCCCAGTTATTGCATTTAGGGACACAGATACCCTGCTACTCACATAAATAAGACTCTCGGTATTCTTCAGCCCATTCACAGCAAAACCTACCAAAATCTCATCTTGTATCCACATGCAAGACAGAAATAAAACTCCTCTTCATCGATCATTCCACTATGAATTAGATAACCCAATCTAATTTGCCTAATTTCTCAAAAAAAATCAGCAGTTTCATTCTCTCCCTCTTTATCCATCATCACTGTATGGACCTATGACCAGACAGGGTTACACCAGGTGGGGTAAGGGGCTTTCACTCCCCCATGAGCCTCTTGCTTCCAGCCTTGCAGTTCAAGGTCCCCACCTTGGTGTCATGGTGGTCACTGCACAGCCTCTTCCCCTTGGCTACAACCCTCTCTCAGGGTCTGGCTGCTCTCCACAATACCCAAGAGGTGCAGGGATGCTCCTGCATCACAGACATGCCCACAGCCATGCAAGTCCTTCTGCCTTTCCATGGACATCCCTACAGACACAACCATCCTCCTCAAACTGCCCTGAAGTGCAATTTTACTGTATCCATTCTGCACCAACAACCAAATGCTAAAAACACTAAAAAACCTCACCTGAATGGACTTCATTGAACTGTACCTTTTAACAGATAACCAGTTTGTAATTTCAAGTGTTTTGACAAAACAAATATTTTTCACAACATCCTTCTTCATTATGACCTGCCCTTCTTGCCAAACCAAAACACCAGGTATTCAAAACTAAGAAATCTGGAAATGTCAATTTATAAGCGCTGCTGTGATGCTCCATGGGAGGGGAAAAGGTCTAGCTTTGCATTTTTAAATATACAGTCTATTGCATTATTTTGATGATTCTGATCTCTGTTATAAGGAAAATACAGAACATTTTGCCATCACTCGCACTGGGAACAGAAGCACAATGTTCTCTGTAGTTAACACATGTTTACAAAATCAACTGCAAATCAAAATTAGAATTTGTTAAGAAATTCAAAATATGTTTGTTGAAATTTATGTAGTAAATTTTTGACCTTTAATTATCTCAAATGTTTTGTAAAGACAGTGTCCTCCAAGACATGGCACCGTACAGAGCATATTGGTATGAGGAGTTGTTCACAAGCTGCCCTTCCTAACCTAAACAAACCCTCAGCTCTTGCCTAAGCGAGCCGCTCCAGCCAGAAAGCCCAGTCCTCACCCCGCTACAGATGCCGAGGCTACAAACCAGCTTGGTTTATACTGCACAGGGCAGGGCAGGAGCGGCCTCGCAGTACAAAGCAAACAACCCATCCGAGGACAGCCAGTTACCGTGTTGTGTGTGCAGTTTCCTGTTTCTATCAGAAGGGTACTCAGCTTATAAAATTCATAACTGGATACATATATTATAAAAACACTCTCTCATCTCCCACATGAAGGTACAGTGAGACATTCAAGTCCCTTTGATGATACTAATAGTTATTTTGATTTCACTCACATTTTTGCCCCCAAGACTATTTCCTGTGATACCAATACGAAAGTTCTGACTTTAGCCATTTCAATTCAACACACACATTTTATTTAACTATTTGAAATGGATTACTGGAATTTAAAACCAATTATGACACCAGAAGTGCCTGTCATCACAACTACATTAACGTAATATGAGAAGCTCGGCTTCCTTTTGCTGGAAACAGAGGAAAAAAAAAGATGGCAAATAGAATAAAATAGTTTAAATATAAATATATGCCTATACAACATGTAAATGTATGCAGACGCACACATATCTGTATACATACACATATGTGCATACACACACCTGTTATCTTTGCCAACAGATGGACCAAATTCAGCTCTTATTTACACCTATTCATTCCTACTGGACACACACACTAAAGCATTCCCCTCTTCACTGCTGTAGAGAAAAAACTAATTTTAAAAACACTGTTGTGCTGTTATTATAGCTTAGATTAGGTTAGTTAAAAGATTTACAGTTCAGTAAGCAAAGTAATGCTTTACAAGCTCACGTGTTTAAACGACAAGCTCGCTCTGGCCCTGATCCTCTGAGCAGTTAGAGTTACACACACTGTTAGTTATGCTTTCAGAATATAGACCTAGTATTTATCTATCCAGCTAGAAAAATTCACATATATCTACATCATCGTGCAGTCCATTGACAAATTCTAAATACTCCAATACAGACTGCTTCAGTTCTTAGCAACTCATAAACAGGTATCACTAGGAAACTTCAGAATATATATTGAATTTTTATTAAATATTGTTCTTATTGTCGTAGCTGAAACAGTTTAAGTAAGGCTGTGATAAGCATAATACACTCCTGTTAAGAAATACAGAACACCAGACTACTGAACCTTTTCAGGGTCATTAAACAGCTGTAAACATTATTACAAAAATAAACCAGAGATTTCATGCTTACATTTTAGCCCAGAGCTTGGTGTGCTGAGCAAGTACATTTTTTTCATCTCTTACAATCAACGCTGGTGACATTTGGGCATCCAAACAAATTACATCACAAATATTACTGAGGTGGGTAGGATACTGAGCGGTTTATTTGCCAGATGATTAATATATAAACAGTAGGGCAGGAGAGATGACCTACTCTTCTTTGACTGATCTGCAGGCAATACTAAGAGACATAGATGCAAATAGTTAAATTTTAACAAAAACACATGTGCACAGAAGGGGATGGGAGAGATCAGCTGCATTTAATGCCACCAGGACAGCATTATCCAATCTGATAAAATGAAATAAACATTAGGCCACATTCTATTCTCATTTTACTTATGTAAAATAGAGTAACTGCATCGAGTTTGTTGGAGTTTTCCTTTTTTTTTTTTTTTTGTTGGTTAAGTACGTGACCTGCTCCTTGGGGTATAAATATAAATATATTAGGGAAATATATGGTTTCTGGAGTGTAACAGAATGTCTTTAAAAAAAAAAAAGTTAGCCTACAGGTAATGCATCTTATCTATTTGCTTTTATTTAAATATTATTAAGGCCAACTTGGTAATTTGTTATTACTATTAGTCACTTTACCACATTTAAGTTTGGCAGTCATTGCAAAGCATATGTAGCTTCTAATAATTAAAAGCTGGGGCGAAGCACCACTCGAACACAGTATGTACAAAGTACTGGGTGATCCTCTGCTGCCCAGCTCCCGCAGTCCCGGCCAGGCACCCAGGGTTGGGGCTGGAGCCTCACGCAAACACTCATCTGCCAGCACCCAGCCGCCGTGAGACCATGCAGGGGGGAGCAGGGAAGGCATTTGACGAAACTATAGCTGCTTTGTAGTGCTGATATTTAAACAAGCTGCTTATTGATTCCAAAACAAAGTACTCCTTTAGTAACAACAGAGCCAACTCATTCCACAACAGTTTTTATGTCTTAAAGAAGGGTTAGCAGAGGGATTTTGAACTTTCAAAAGTCATTAGCAGACAGAAAATTGTTTGCTGAGGCTGTACTGCTTTCGCTGTGGACTGAGAAGACAGTTGCTTTCTAAAATACCTGTTACATCTGCAGGGTACTTTCTAGCTAGCACAGTGTTTTGGGCTGATAACTGATCAGTAGAAGATAAATCACCAGAACAGTCTTTGGTTGGTAGCACCCATGGAGTGGAGGACTGTGAACTGTTTGTGATCACAATCTAGGAAGACGAGCAGTGAGGAGAGGAGAGGTCATTTATAAATCTCACTCACAGATTAGAATAGAAAGATTAGAAGAATGCAGACAAGCTGTTTGATTTATTGCTACTTTGCATGTGACTTAGCAAAATCTGTTTTCCTTCTTATTTATTCTATTTCACTTGCATATACTTAAGAAGTCACATCCAAAGAAGAGAAAGATAAATAATTGGTACTGAAAGTTCAGTAGATTTAGAAAAAAAAAAAAAAAACACACAAAAAACAAACCTGCTTTTTTTTCCAGGCACTGGTTACATCTGGGATCATTATTTTTTTAGCTTATAAGCATTGATTCTCATTTTACTTTTTTCCCCCCCCTAGTGTTCTCCTGATGACAAAAGTAAAGATAAGAGCAATACCAAAATTCAAATGGGAACCCGATTTGTGGAATGCTTCATAAAACTAAAGCTTTTGTTACTTTAGAAACAGCATTGTTTAAGTAAATTTGTTATTTTCATGTAATTTGGAATGTATACAACTGATTAAATTCTCTCCAATTTGATCAATCTCCTGTAGCTCCTATCTGATCATTCACTTTAATTAATCTAACTGGCATCCGTGTCAGATTGAAGAAACCTTAAAATTAAGCTTTTAACGATCCACTTTAGTATCACACCATACAAATAAAATAATAAAATGCTTGGAAGACTTTGCAAAGCATATTTATGATTTCATTTCTTGTTATTTTTACAGCATGAAGCAGGCTCCAAATCTCCTATTCTCATCTGAGGACACGGTACCACACTGGAAGTCTGTAGTACTCTAACTCATTATATAATACTAAAATATACATAATGTTGACCCTGTGAATCCTGCATTCCTCACGCAGGCACATTCCAAATAAAAGGCAGTGCATTTCAGCTGGGTGAGGACAGGAGGATCAGGCCCTCAATACCAACTACAAAGAGATCAAGCAAGAAGAGTTAAGACCACAGAACTCGAATTGTAGTTTGAAACAATTTAAATCCAAAACTGTAATGCTGGGTTGATGACTTTGTTTTCATTTCACAAAGGCTTAGACTTAGATTTTGTGCACAACTAAATATAATGTCAAATGCTCATATGTCCCAAAGATCAAAGTATGATTGACTGTGAAATATTCATATGCCATAGCCTAGTGAGATTTTGTTCACAAGGGCACCTGTCAGAAGCATAAGCTTGGATACAAATCATCAAATAAGTATGTAAAATCATTACTAAAATCCAGACATGCAATCAGATAGTCAGTTGTCTGCAACTGTTGGACTGTAGCCAGCACAGTGGCTCAACAGACTAATGCTTTGGTCTCTGCAGATCCTCAGGGCCCTAGTTCAGTTCCTCCTGCTACCGGTCGGGTCAACTGTCTGTACCTAGTGTTGACTTTCCTGGCACTTAATGCTAGGAGTAAAGAAAAAAAACCCGAGTCCATAAGTTCCCTTTGACCTGAGCCACAGAAACATCTGCTGGTTGAATCACAAACTGCTTGTTGGCCAAGTTTAACAGTAACCGATCCTGTTGCGGATCAGCTCTCTCAGCAGTAGGTGTCACTGCAATAAATAGATGGATTTCAAGGGACAAAGACACGCATGCCCAATGAAAATGCATAAACAGAACATCCCTGAATAAAGAGAGTTTCAAAAAGAAGTATATGGTCCAATTAGACCTTTTCCTAAACTTTATGCAAAATGTCAGGAATCTGGTTTGGGGAGAAATGAAATTGCACAAGTGGGATTGCCAACAACAACAACAACAAAGTAATTCTGTCCTTTAGTCTTATGTCACAGACATCCTTTAATTCACATTAATCACCTCCCTGCAACCCCAGGTCTATTAGGTAAAGACTGTTACAGTTAAACCTTTTTTTAAAAAAAAGCTCTCTAACAAATTAAGTCATTTTCTCTAGTGGAACAAAAGACCCAGTTATATGGAAAGACATTGCACACTCAACTGTAGTTTTAGGACTTAACAAAGACCATAAGGTTAGCCTATTTTCTGTCAAATTAGAGAGTCCATACCCAATCCTATCTGCATACAGAACAAGCGAAAAGAGAATACTTAGCTTTAGGGAGGGAAAAAATGTCTCAAGTATAGATTTAATTAATAGAATGCATATTTTTAAAAAGCAGTAACCAATTTATATTTGAAACAGAAATATGTGGTATGCCAAATAATATCACAGAGATGTCAGCCAAGTCTACACCATATTTGGTTTCATTATCACAAAATGGTTTGTAGGATAATTAAGGATGCTCCAAATTGCATACTATTGAGTTAGACAGTAGACAAAACAATGCATCACTAAACATACGGGCTACCTGCGATGACATCAACACAGAAACTACGTGCCTAAGTAAATGTTTTAATGATGGTCAAAAAGAAAAAGAAAGATTAATACATCAAACCTTGCATAACCTGTTGTACATGAAAGAGAGCATATGTGACAGTATATACTCTCCAAGTACATATATAATACAACTGCATTTATTTTACTTTTAATGACATTGAACTGGGAACAAAGAAGAGGAAAGAACATACAGATAATGAAAAGATAAACTACTCCATTCTTCAAGGTCAGTATATTTAAGAGAAACCAACATAAAAAAAGTCCCCCCACATGTGAAAAGTATAAAGGGCCACACTACCTATCTGGGAAGAGTTGAGCTCCTCCTTTTCCCCCAGCATGCTGCTGCAATGTCCCCAGCAGTAATTCCCACCAGCTCAAACCCCTGTATTCTGTAAAGCTCCCCAGCATTGTGGGTCATCAAAACGTACTGTGATCAACACAATGAGAGAGGAGTGGAAGACATTTCTGCATGTTTCTTTGCTGGGCATTGAAATGGCCAACATCTTAATATAATCTAAACGCAAACAGTTAGAAACTCAGAAGTAACTTGTCCAATTTCAGTGCACCCAAACTGCTTCCAAGGCCAGAAAGGGACTGAATTTTTCAGAATTTCAGCACTGTAGCAATGAGTATCCCTAACTAATCATTTCCACATCTTATTTAGGAAAAAGCTCATCATATATCTTCACTTAAATAGATGGCTCATCCTCTGTAAAGAAGCCAGGGACAAAGTCCAGAACTCTTGACTCCCATTGCTTAGTCCAGTGTGCCAGATAGCTTTCTTTTATCAAACATAATTGACTGCTGAAAAGACTGGGTTTTTTAACTCATGACAGACCTGTCTGCACAAATTTTTTTTGTTAAAATATTACAGAGAGGTATTTTGGTTTTTAATAACTGAGATTCTTGACTGTTAATCCCTTCTACCTCCAATTTTTGCCTTCTCTCCTTTCTTCCCTCAACCCAATTGATTTATTTTTCCTATCCCTATAACACATGGACTTGGTGGCAAAAAGAAAAGACATAATTTAGAGGGTCATGGTGATTCTTAGATACAAGTGGCTTCAATAAGTTATTTTTAATACTAATTTCCAGGAAAAGGATAATGTTGAGAAAGCCTCAGTTTCAGTCGCAGCGATGCTGGGAGGCGGGTGGGTGCAGGAAAAAATAGAGCAAACATTGCTCCTTGTGTTTGTGGTCTCCAAAAAAGTAGAAAGAGCAAACTCCTTGGAGAATTAAGTGGAAGAAGACAGATGAGGAAACACAACACAAACTTAGACTAAGGATAGAAAAAATATACTTCATTATCACTCAAGAAAAATGAAACACTAAAAAACACAAATCTCCTTTATCCTTTCGTGTTCTGGTCTGTGCATACTTTTACTGATATGATATATTACTGCTGTTGTCATTTCACTTTATTAATTGATCACTGTCATGAACACAAGAGCAGAGTTGGTAACTCTAGAAGCCCCCTCGTACCTCCTGTGATGCTTTCACACTGAGATAAGTGGTTTAGACTTAAAAGGGTGTGGTTAGCAGTCACTGTGCACAGTGAAGGCACCAACAGCTTGATTTTGCAACTGCTATAATCGTATCTACCCCAAGGTCAGAAAATATTCAGAAAACATGCTCCTTTTCAGACTGTCATTTTAGAGAAGCAAAAACATACATCTATCTGCTGTGCTGCTAATCACACTGTTCTTTCAGATGGCTTCTTGAGTAGGAAGACAACCCCAACAGGAACGTCTATACTAAAAGTAACTGACTTGGGAGTATTTCCCTGTATTTCCCCAGCTGCTTTTTAAATTATCTGTACCTGTCGGAGTGAGATCGTTCTGCTTCACAATAACCCTGCCTTTTCCTCTGAGTGATGGCGCAAAACAGTTGTAACAGTTCTTTGATTAAGTCAAGGAAACAACAATGATGTCACACAAGCAACCATAAAAAGGGTCACATCTCTGCAGTACTCTGGAAAGCAGTGAGGTACAACATGTTAAGTGAACAGAGAATCTCCTCCTAGCATTTCTCTGCAAGATCAAGTACAGGAAAGGGAATGGCTACGTTGAGCATATATCGAAGGAAGCATAGATGCAAGCACTGATTATGGTAAAACAGTACGTACGTTTAAATACGATGGCAGCATGACCTTCAGGATCCCAACAAGCTGAGCAACGACTGCTGTTTGGGCACCCCTGTTTTATCTAGGCACAATAGCTTTGATCATTAATAAAAAGGGCACTGAAAACTTGGCAGACACATAGCAGATAGGTGAATATGAGGGAGGGGGAATGCTATAAAAATACAATAACACATTTCAAGTCTATCTGCAGAAAAAAATCCTTTAAATAATTTTGATGTTAATTGCAACATTCTGGGCCCTTGGCTGAAAAGACAACCTATCATGGTTGATAGGTGAGTGGCAACAAAGCTGACAAAGAAAGTCTGATAAATGCAATCACAGGATGACAGATCCTGGCAAGTTCAATTACGGTTGTAAAGTCAGTTGGGAGATGGACTCTGCTAACTGTAATATATCCTTAACAGCCAGCTCTGGCCACATACAGCTCTGACCAAACTCCTTCCAGTGACTGACAGGATCCCTGGAGGCTTCAGTCCTGTGGCAGGCTGAGAGCAGCTGAGAGTTGTTATCAGAAGGACCAGGGACTAACAGGGAATGCTTTACTGCAAGAGTTTTTGCTATAACATGCAAATAAACAAAACTAGCTCTCAGTGAAACTATTTCAAGTCTCTTGAATAGTCTGTTCAAATGAGCAGTTTGTGTTCACTTTCTCCAGCTCATGTAAAACTTCACTCAATGTTAATTTACGTTGCTGCAAATCTGTGTGAATCAAGGTAATTTAGCAAAACACAAAGCCAGACAAGAGGGGGAAAGACTTGGTGGTTCAGTTTCAAGGACCTGGCCACGGGAGGTGGTGAGTGGGCTCCCACTACTTGCAATAGGACCTCAGAGTGCTCCTCATTGTACTGGACCAAACGGTGAAAGCCCCAAAGGTGAGAGCATTCAGGAGTTCCCACACGAAGCATCTGTATTGCTTCAGTTGCTCAAGCAGAAAGCCCTTTTTCTGTTGTACTGACTTCCAGCACCTTGCACCTACACTTATACTTACAGAGATTGTTACCTCTCTCTCTCTAATTAAAAGGATTTTCATCTCCTTCACTTTCTACTTCTGAATAGATCAGCTATTCTTATTTGAAGTGAGAAAGCAAGAAGGGGATGTATATAGCAAATTGTGCCTTCTCATAATTCACTGCAAAATTATCTAAGAAGTTAAGTCATATTTAATCAAAGTATCGGGCTTCTTCGTAGTTTCTTTTTTTTTAAAAAAAAAAAAAAGTCACAAAAAAAGAAGTCCTTTCTCAATTTTTGGTTGTTGACTTTTATTTTCGCAGTGACTTTTTTACCCCAAAAAAAAAAAATCACTATGTTTCTAAATGACTTCTTTGTTCTCTTTCTGGATTTTCCAAAAACATTGTAAAGTGACAATGGTATAAAAATTATACTGTAAAAAATGTAAGTACTGTGAATGAGCAGAGTTATTCATTTATATCCCCAGCTTATGAAATGCCCATATCATGTATCCTTTATCCAACAGCAGACTCTTTTAGCTTCAATCACAAGAGCTAACAATATGTTATTGATATGATTTCAGGAAACTGTCAGCAGGCAGCTTAACTTTCAGCTCCTCAGCTATGGGGAGCGTATGCACAAAACGTACCTGTACCTCTCCTGCATGAAAGCTGGCAGCGATGCACACATTCCTGTCAGCTGTCACAGCAGAATAAAGAGAAATGTAAACAGGTCTTCCTCACTAAATGCAGCCTCATACTCCTTACACAGCGAAAACCTGCTACTGGTTTCACTGGGAATTTTAATCGGCATCAGAAACACGTGTCAGAGCACTGAGGTGCAGCTGATTCCTCCCTGCAAGGAGCTGGAGAAAGGAGCAGCTGGGCAGGCAACCAAAGGCACTGCTATGGGCCAGCATCCTTCTTGCCCCATGCCCACCCCCTCCCCAGGCCTTGCACACTGCTGCGAACGAGTTTCCAGCTCCCACCTATGCCCTCCAATTATATTCAACACAAAATCAATAGGAAGATGGCTGAACAGGGAGGCTAAATGGGCCACCGCCCTGCCGAGAAACAAACGATGCCTGAAGCTTGGTACACCCCAAGCCTGGTCTCCAGAAGCAGGAGGAGCCTGACTCCTATCAACTGGGGTGAAAATCGGGGCTTCCAATGCATTTGTGCATCTGGCCCTTTGTGCTCACTTAGGAGAATGGGTGCAATCGAAATGAGAGACAGATGAAGCTCTTCTGTAAAGATATCAAACTTCATTTTCAACCACTTCTGCTTGAAAGAAAAATAAAGTTGGCACATAAATAAGTTCAGTGTTTTCAAGTTTTATATTTATATGCGCTATTATATTTGCAAGACTTGAAGACTAATCACAAATGTCAAAAGCCAGATCAGGTAAGCTAAAAGTGCATCTTTCCCCACCCTAGAAAACCAGTGTTTTTTAAAACTAGTTTTCATATTGGTTTACAAGCTTTAATAATAAAAGAGTATGATGTACTATTAGATGTTGGTCATTTTTTTGTCTGACAAAGAGAAATAACAGACTGCTGCAGGAGTTAGCACAGTTTTGGTGTTTTGTTTTTTTTCCTCCAAATGATCACAGAAAGTACCGTACTTTAAGGATGTGCCTCACTTGCTCTTAAAAGGGTAAAACAAAATATTCTTCTAGCTATTCTAAGCCTGCCATATAAGTATTATGCTGTTACAGATTTCAAAAGGTTAGCTTCAATGAACCTGACATCAGTATAACCCAAAATAACCCATTCAAGAGAAAAGTAAGAAATAATTGCTGTTTTCTCTTTTTTTTTCCTCAGCTATATTGCTATAATGATTTTGCATAACAGATTGAACAAAGTGCTGTTGTGACAGGTGGTAGAATTCAGCTAGTAAGCACAGAGACAGGGTTCAATTTAGTTTGTGAATCCTTTAATTGTTGTGCAGCTAATTAAAGAAGGTTCTTTACACTCGCAAGTGTTTACCGTTGCTAGTATGCATACATGAAAAATTAAATTGTGCCTTCAAGGGCTGAGAACTATAGAAAAATCATAGCTGATTCTGCAACATGCTTACCAGCTCAAAATAGCTGCTTTTCACAATTGGAATTTGTAAAACTTTTTGCTAAGCAAATATAGAGCTAATTAGAAGTGTTCGTTGGACCAATTAACATTTAAATAAATAAGCCATATTGCACATTTCACAGTCTTTATTTAATGATGCTTCTTAACTCTTTGGAAAGATTCCTTTAAGTACAAATAAGTTGTCATAAAAATGAAAGACAAAAATAACACCATAACAGTATATTCTATGCTTTTTTCTTTTTTCCTTGAAGTCTTTTCTAAAACTCTATACCTGTTACTGGGGAAGGGGGGGAAAGAAAAATCTGGTTCCTTCTTTCATCTTGCCAAGTTACCTTTCCACCCTTTTGAATGCAAACAGAAAAACATATTTGATTACTATTTAAAGTGTTATGATAGCTCTGTTTGTTTTGCCCCATGGAACAGAATCTGTTTTAGGGGAAAAAAAAAAAATAATCTTACTTTTATCTCATAAAATGGCCATTCCAGCCAAAAAGAAGGGTGCTCTCAGAAGACACTGCTCTTAGAGTAACAAAAGCATCAGTTTAAAAGTTGCATATACAAACAGTGAAGTGAAAGGGGAAGAACAAAAAAATAAAAAAAATCAGGTTTTCTGGTCTACTGTTAGCATTCCCATACCAAAACCAGTGTTGTTATTATACCTAACCCCAGGGCTGCAATTGCCTGTCTCTTCAGGGTCAAGTGATATTTTGCTTTCAAAACAACTGTCTTTTAATTTAACAGTCCCTTTCAATCAATAAGACCCTTCAGTCTGTGTTGAACATACATTTTCTCTCTCTCTTTCAACCTCCAAACCTCCAGGTAACATAAAGGTTACATTAAAAACAGGGGGAAGGCTTCTTGCTACTTTTTTCCAAGACGCATTACACTACCTTGTAATCACACTAAGAGCTAACATGGAAGGACTCATTGTTGACCTTGGCTTTCAGCACAGAAAACCAAATTAACAAGGACCAATTAACATTTAAATAAATAAGGAAGATTAACAAAGAATACTCTGCATACCAAGAGGGTAAAATAAACTAAAGGAAAGAGTACAGTATCTCCCTCGATCAGCATGAATGAAATTCTCCGGGAAGGACGCAAGCCCGTTGGTGCATGGAAGCACAGACTGCTCTTTCCTGTACCGGCAAGGCCTGCTGAGCACCAAAGGGGATGCAGCCGCGTGTGAAAGCAGGCAATGCTCTCGCTCTGGCAAACCCTTGGGAAAACATGCAGGGACCCCACAGACCTGCATGACGTACTTGCAGAAGGAAAGGTGCTGCCCATATTTCTGTCCTCCGCTCTGCCCGCTCCACATGAGGCTGCTGGTGTTTGTGATTGCCTACGTCCCATCGCTGCACACCAAGAAGCGCGTGGCTTTGAGCTCACAGCTGATAAGCAGCAGGCCAAGACTTGACAACTCTTGCACAGATTGTCAGCACATGGTACTTCTGATTAAATTTTTAGTGGGAAAGGTGTGTTTGGTTTGTTGTTTTTTTTTCAATCCAGTGAATTCTGGTTAA
Organism: Cariama cristata; assembly: GCF_000690535.1. Lineage (NCBI taxonomy): Eukaryota > Metazoa > Chordata > Aves > Cariamiformes > Cariamidae > Cariama > Cariama cristata. The sequence goes on along the minus strand of NW_009624810.1, from coordinate 35,599 downwards.
AGTCAAGTAGAAGGAAAAGTGGCCAAAGAATATCCAACAGCCCAACAGGAAGGTATTTGGGAAGTCCCTGGAGACCGGGAAATTAGTGTTCTAAAATGTCCATTCCGTTACATTCAACCTGGAGATTCCAGCCTGAATTTTTGTGCTAACTAGGTAGTTGCTCTGACTAGCAAGCTACAAAATATACTGGTATGAAGTTCTCAAAACTTTCATGGTTCAGGGAAAACATGTCTCTACTCAACTTCAATTTCATATACTTCTTTGACCATTTTTTTTTTGGGGGGGGGGCACACAGGTACCTGAAGTTGTAACCTGGAGGCAGTTGTAGGGACTCCCTGTGCCACACGATCAGATGATGCTACACAAGGCAGGATGAAGGTAAAAGGTTCAACCACCTTTCATCTTCCCTGCCTCTCGCTCTTCCCTCAGGTGAATCTCCAAAGAGGACTTTCAGTTGGCAAAGCTTCTCCACTGTTCTTGGATATCATTATCGCAACAGAACAATTAAATCCCCCACTTACTAATCATCTACAAAGCCTGTCTTTTAAAAGGAAACTCCTCCTACACAAAGGTTTTGAGTAATTCTCAGAAGGTTACAACATGATCTGTCATTTTAAGTATTTGGATCTGGCATACTGGTTCAGGCCTCTAACTGACAGCCACCTTTATGAATAGTTAAGAGTTCACAGAGATGATTATCATGTACTATTTAAATATGTATAAAGGACAAAGATAATAACAATACTTTGCACTTTAATAGAAGATTCTGTCTGAAATTCTCAAAGGAAAGCCGAAGTCCTCACAAATGCACATTCACAGCTCCTCTGACCTGCACAGTTGGTCACTGCTATTATTCTTGGGAATCTAGTAGGCTGTTATTGTTAGATTTCTCAAAAATTATAATGTCTGGCTTAATTTACAGAGCAACTGAAGCTTTACCAAATAGGTAACCCAAAGTGAATCACCATTGTAGGAATGCTGACCAGCGCCTTGCGCCGAGGCAGAAAGCAGAGTGGAACGCTGCAAGGCACTCTGCAGATCCTCAATCCCCGTGCTCCTGCTTGAGGAGAGGAATCCTCCTCACTCCCAGGCTGAGACACGGCTGACTGATCAGCACACTGTCCCGCTGGGAGAAAAGCATTTCCTGCTATTGCTCAGGAATAAGCCTTTCTGTGGCCTCAAAAATAATTTTAGATTTTTTTTTCCCCAGTACTGAAACAAAAAAAAAACCCAAAAGTGGACTTTCACTTGAAAGACCTACTTTCTTGCATGAAGAGTACTTTTCTGCACTTTCTTAGAATTACAACAGTTTTGTATATATATATATAAAAAAAAGGGCAGAAAAAAGAAAAGTTTTAAATCATCTATTTCTAAATGCCCTACTTCGATGAAGTTAAATTTTCCTGTCTTCAGATCAAGAGGCTGGAAGAAAGTGACTCTCCCTACTATCCCATAAAATACAGAATTTTACCCACATGAAGATTTGATCATGCTCATTTGTAACTTTCACAGAAAAGATGAACAGAGCTAATAATTTCAAACAGAAATGTAAAAAACAGGCACTTCAAATATCGGCACCAATCCAATGCAACTATAAAGTTTGAAATGTTGCTAAAAAGTTGGTTGGGTTTGAAAACTGGACTTGGACAATTTGAAGTTATGCAAATGGCATTTGTACAAAAGTGAAACCAAAGGTCCTCCTGTCCTTAAGGCCATATCTATAGAAGGGTCAACTAACCTTGAATAATTCTTCCAGTATATTAGGAAAACATTTTACTTCCAACATTACTAATATGTCTTTTATTATGCAATTTTGTTTCTTAAACAAGTACATTTCTTAACAAAGAACAAAAAAAGCGAAGAAAAAAAAATCACGTCACAAAGTACACAAGTTTTCATGCTTCCTTTTACAGTATCAATTTTGCTTCAACATCTTTAGAAAATGCTCTGGAGTGTCAAAGAACCACAGATGACTTTCAGATCTCTTGCAACACTTGCAACAAATATAACAAACTTTCTGAGAGAGAGAATGGGGAAAATCTACTTTAACGTGACAGTTTTCAAATACCTGAACTAATTGGGAACAGAATGGTATCATGAAATCTCCCCTGAACCTCTCTTGAGATAAAAACGCAACGATGTAGAGAACTAGACTGGCTTTGTCCACTGGACACTCTGTCCTGTAAGGCTGTCTCTATTCCTGCCCTCTTTCATCTCTAAAAACCAGCTTATCGTAATTTCCCTACTAGCACTGTAGTCAATCTCAATGTTTGTTTTTTGTAATTTTAACTCAATTCTTTAAATCAGAATGAAGAAGTTACTGAAATAACACCGCAAGCCTCTGGCTGCACTACTGCTAGCACAATGGAGCTCTGATCTCATTCGAGGTCCTGTAGCTAATAACAAACAGCAAGAGATTGAATTCCCTCATCTCAAATAAAACCATCTAAAGTCAAGTTAACTTCAGCACAACATTCACAGATACAGAAGATCAGAAAATTGGTTCGCAACAACTTATCACGGACTAACAAATTAGCACAAGTTAACTGATTCACAGTAATTTTTAGTGTACATGCTCTTGGCAAATGCGATGTAAACTTAGTACAGCTTTCATTGAAAGACGTATTTCACTGGTTTCATTAGGGCTAAACTAATACACTGCTTCTTGCGTGCTGTGAGGCAGGAACTACTACAGAGACAGATACAGGGGCTGACAATTGGTAATCTGGGTGTGAGATCAGTATTTATTGCTAGGTTCTGTGGTCTCTTGCCAGGGTTCAGAAAAATCAGGTATTTCAAACCGCAATTTGTTTTGGCAGATTTTCATTAACACACCTGTGTTAAATTTTTCATGGAAAGCTACAAGACTTTTCCCTAGGGTCTATTTGCCATGGAAGTCCCACCAAACATGCAACAGGATATGGGCTGGCAAAAATAAATACTAAAAATCACAAAGTGACCAAACTCCATGATATGCAGATACCAATAGTGGGGGAAACAAATTTTTAAAATATATCTGATGGACCCAATCCAAAACTGACTTGGTGACAGTCTTTCCAATAACCTTCATGAATTTTGGTCCAAACCCATGCTGAGTCAGTGACAAGAATTTATACTCATATATGGATCTCAGGGCGGAACTTGAATCCATAAATATGTGGAGCTTATTCATGCAAATGACAACCACATATACAGGAAAAGACTTAATTTACCCTTACGCTTTATCTTTCATTGCAGTCTTTAACACAGAACACAAAAATCAAGGTGGGTATTTACAGTTAAAACTTTTTTCCCTGCAAAATTACTTTCAATAACTGAAAATAATCTGAACTAAAACCAAACAACACTGTACTGTAATGTATGACTTGCAAAACATTTTAAAGAAAAAATTCATCCATGTGTAATTTCACTATATCCCACACACCATTTACCTACAGCAGCACACTGTTCTAGAGTTTCTTTCTCTTACTCTAACAGATTGGCAAGGTTTTCACTCTTCTTTTTCCTGCTCAAAAAATTTCTCTGTAGTATTACTGAGCATGAAGTTGGAATACAGGGAGAACAGGGAGTCCTACCTTACACATTACTGACTAGCTCTATAAGGTTTCATGAATGAAAATAAAAATAAAAATTCAAATGGAAAAAAATATCCCCAGTAGTTTCCAGTTCTTCACGCATTATTTCAGTAATAGCGGAATGCTCTTCCACCAGTAGCACTGCCACCATTAACTCAATGCAATTTGGGATACATCAATGCAACAGGAAGGAGTTGATTAGAGGGCACAGTAACACAAGACAGAGAAACAACAGTAACAAAACAACACCACACTGGAATTATTCCTAATTGTAATTATTTTCCTAATTTTTTTAGAGAATAAAACTACTATTGAAAAATCTTTGCTTTATCTTTGATTTGTTATATACAGCAAACTAAGACTGGGTTCAGACTGGTGAATCTGCTTTCTGTTGTAGGTAAGCATGCGCCTCATCAAACAGAAGCAGGGAGCAGATACAATGCAGTGTGCACACAAGAGGGGACACACACTCAACAGAACCTTTTTCTCTGCAGAGAAATGGCACCGGTGACAAAACATGCATCCACACGTACCAGTGAAAAAACTTGTATGGCTAATTGTAAGTCTTCCAGTCTTGACATACCAAACGTGCTAAATACTTTAGTTCAGCTGTAGCCATGTCTACTCAACTCACAAATTATATAGTAACGAGGAGTAACATACCTTCAAAATGAACATAAACCACATTTAATTTATAACTCAGTCTGCAGTGAAGTCTGTATGTTCCCTAAATGAAGGAAAAATATATAGGAAGCTTAGATCCAGAAGTTTACAATACAAACAACAACAAAATTAGCAAAACACTTATAAAAAAAGACTTAGGTATTTTTCCTTTTTTGTCAGTTATTAATTTCATGAAGCAACTACAATGATCACAACCAAAAATAAGTACACACTTTTCCTCAAAAAGTTCCCCTAACAATTCCTATTTATCATCCACTTTCAACACTATCATTGGGTCTTCTACTTATTCTGTAGGATCTTCCATGGCAATCAGCTGACAGTTTCTATGTATCCTGAATAACATTTTCCTTCTTGGGGATCATACAGCTTTGGGCTACCTAAGGGGCTCTTTCAAAGGTCAAGAGGTATCAATTCATTTGGAAGACTTTCTACACAGGAAGGAAGATAGTTTAATAAGCATCTACAATGAAAAATTCTTGGAATAGCCAAGCACAATGCACATAATGGCCACATTAATATTGCTACTGTTTCCTCACTGAATACTCAGTGACTTCCACTCTGCAGCTTTGCACGAAAATTTTGAATTTGCCTAAACTTAAGCATGGGCTGAAATACCTTCTTAAATCAAGACTGAAAAACATAAGCACTGCTTGTGAGAAATGTCACTAACCAGAAATGTTGGTTTTGGTAAGTTTTTTTTCTATCATATTTAATGTTTCTGTAAGGCAGAGCATTGGTGGTCATTGGTATGTTATAAACCATTACTGGCAACAATTAAGTTTCACCAGCTAAAGAGGGAATCAAAGTGAATTTTCCATGAGGACACAGACAAGTTTGTTCAATACTCTTGAAATCTCAAGCAGATGCAGAGTCACTTTGCAGGTACAGGACAATGGATGAGGAAAATACAACTTGTAACCAAATACTGTTAGTAGTGGCTGGAGCCATTTCTCTGCCAGATTGTGATATGGTCTGGCACACGATATGACTTGCACTTTCTGGTTTTATTCCAGACTTTTTTTAGGACAGGATCTATCTCACCTATTCGCAGCTGTTCCAGCATCTCATCTACCTAAATTAGACACCCATATCTAAGGAGAATGAAATCCTCTCAAGATCCCTATCCCTCTTCTGTGAGAAGCAAACACAGATAACCTAACTTTTATGCACTATTCCCTTACCTTGTGCAGGAAAAAAAAGTGTTCTATAGTCCAAACTATATGGAGTGTTTCACCAAAGGGCAGCTAGCATTTCCACTGCTTTGCCATAAGCATCTCTTTCTTTCAAAATCATATTTTACAAGAATCAAGACTAAATTGTTACTTACAAGGTTCATTTTATAAAGACGTTAATTAACGGACTGCACATGGAAACAAGGTGGGGAATATTGTGCATCATTCTGTTGGCAAGTACGTCATTTTAGTAATAAATGTTGACATCACCTTTTAAAATGCATTAAGCAATATAGACAACATATACTCTGCCCAGCATGGAGTCTCTCATGTCCGAGCACTAACACTGCAGTGGGGACCTCCATTGCCCAGTAAGGTCCTAGTCTGTCTTGGTGAGAGGTACACTTTAGGTACAGCTCTGGACTTGAAGACATTTTGACATCTAGCATTCTCACAGACTGCCAGAGCTGCAGAGATCCAAACTCAGCAACATTTTTAATGAACCATTCCTTTAAGAACCCCCATTAATGGAGTCATTTCCTTCCCTATGGATTTCTTGCAGAAAAGCAACTCATGGTAAGCTTTCACTTTGACGCTTGTGTTCAGATAGACTCCAGTTCCCTTTCTCTTCCTCTCTCCTTATACCTAACCAATCTATTAGCTGTTCTCTACTGTTTCCCAGATAAAGTGCACCCCTCTTTCTATAGGAAATGAAAGATGAAAAAAGGAGGAGGTAATAATTCACCGCAGTGATGTAAACCCACGACCTTTTTTTCATCAGCCTGGCCACCAGGAACTGAGATGATGGGAAATACCAGTTATGCCTTTGGAAAAGAAATTCTGAGCATCTCTCGATCATTCTCAACAAGGTAGTGTCTAAGCACCTTAATTCTAAGGTTCTAGATATGTAGGATGTTAGTGCCCTCCACAACTCAAAGCCATGGCATTTTTTTTAGCTGTTGATTGACCTGTTTATTATTATTTGTTTATTGAGCTGTTTTCCATGAATCTGTCTAATCCCTTTTGAGGCTGATGATGATGTCTGCCTCTACAAATTCCCTTGGCAGCAAGTTCCAGAAGTTCACTACTCACTGTGTCAGGAATTATTTCCTTTTATCTGTTTTAAACTGATCTCCTGCTACTTCCACTGGGTGTTCCAATTATGGTTTTGTGGGATTTGGTGAAAAAAAGGAGGTGAGGATTGTGGGAATTATTTTGACAGAATTTTTTGTTTGCAGCTATCCAGTTTTTCCCAGTGAAAAGTAGAGTGTCCAAAAAAAGCTACAACACAATTCAGAATGTAAGATCCCAACATGACAGCACGAGATGTGGTAAGTGCCCTCACTAATGGCGATTTGCTAACGCAGTCTAGTGAATTTTATAATCTAGTCCTCGATGATAAAAAGAAAATCCACTTTACAGTGTCAAAGACCTCTTCCATAAGCTAATAATCCATCCTTGTACACAGTCCTTCTGAATGGGACCATTTGAGGATTGATAGTTTTATCACAACTGAAATGGTGCATCTATCATGACTGATGTTCATTCAAGTACAGAAAAAAACCTCAAACATTCTTCCATTTTAACTAAGAGGAAGAAAGAGAGGAAAATGTTAGAACGAAGCCTTCACTACAGCTCTTTTTCAGAAATACCCACCCAAATTTGGGTTTGAAGTCTACATAGACCTTCCATCCAAAGCCAATTTAACGGAGAGCCCAAGGAAAATACTTTCCTATCTGGCAGAGATTGTTGTTTCAAGCTGTGTCCAGATGATTCCCTCTACCCTCACCCTCCAAAATCAGAACGACTATAAAAAAATAACCATTCTCTTAACTTAGCTTAAAAAAAAAAATCTCCCGACCATGGTTGAAGCCAAATGGCCCTTCAGGCTACTACTGAAGAATCAATTACATTAGCTGTAAGCCTAAGAGAGTCCTGGGGACAATCAGTCAGAGCCATAATAGCTGTGAGGGAATTGTTAAGCAAATTGAGGGATTCTTTAGGTAATTGGGATTGGACAACCAGGTCATACTTAATTTGAAGCATCCATTCCATACAAGTGCTTCAGAGGTATAGTAGGAACTACAGACAGTAAAGTCTAATTGCGCTGCTACTAACCCAGTGCTTTTAAAGGGACACCCCCCACCCTCCCATTCTTGTGCAGAATATTTAATAGGATTGTGCTCACTTTCAGCAGAGGAGAATTCAAGCAGCTACTGCAGGGTCAAATCGGGGAGCTGAGAGCCAAGGCTCCACAGCCTACTGGGAGAACCTGTAGTGCTTATTCACAGCCAGAGCCAGGGACACTAAATGTTCAGGGTTCCTACCAAAACTGAGAAGGAGAAAAAGGGACACTTCATTGCTTTCTTTAAGACAGTCCAAAGATAGGAAGGAGGTACATTTTTCTCTTTCTGTTGTTCACCGCATATTTAGCATGCTAAGTGTAGACTTCACGGCAAATTCTGGTCTTCCAAAGAAACTCGGCAAAAATTCACAACTTCTGCTTCAAGCTCTGAAGGGAGGTTTAGAGGGAACAAACTTTACAGGCAAGAAAATCATCAGTTCTGGGAGGTCGCTCTGAGGGGACTGTGCAGGGATCTCAGATCAAATTGGATTTTTCACCACAGTTAAACAGGGAACTATTCCAAAAGCAAAAAGCTCTCTATTTCCTTTGTTCACTGAAACATCTTTCAGAAAAAAAGAGGTACGCCCAAAGTCCATCTTCATGTCCAGTTTGCTTTTGGAGAAACCTGTTGCAAGCAGCTACTGCTATTATTTTTTGGCTTCACCAGAGAAAAGCAAGTCATTTGGGTTGGTACAACAGGGATTGCAGTCCCAAGAGAAACTAATTCTTTGTTGGACTGCCCTGAAGTTTCACAAGGTAGAAAAAATGAGCCAGCAAACATGGCCCTAAGAGTGCCAACACCAAAGCTGACAAATCCATCCTCTTGTCTCCCTTTCCTCAGATTCTTTTCTGGAATTAATTTGAGGGAAAACCCTAATTCTGGGTCTTCTGGCAAAGAATACCCCAAATAATTGCCCAGAATGGAAGATTCTGCTAGTGCCACATTTCTTTGGCAAGGCAAGAGAAAAACTGGGAAGAGAGGGATAAAGAACAGAACCTGGATGACTGAAGGGTGCCAAAGCAAGAGCTTTGCGCCAGTTGCCATTCTGCTTGAAATCTGCACTGAAGAGCCCAGTGGTCTCCGCTCCCAGCAAGCTGGCCATGGCTTAGAAGACTTGGCTAGAGCAGACCCTGGCAGCACAGCTGATGACAACAAAAACTCAGAGTAGCAGACGGGCCAACAGCCCATTGGTAGAGGTCAGGAATATCTGATCATGCACACTTCTGCCACTACAGGGCTCTCACCGAGTACAAATCCAGCGTATTTCATGCTCCTGTTTTAGAGGATGTTTAAACTGCTTATCAAATCAGTTAGCACTTTTCTAGCCTTGACAGAACACGAGTCAACAACAGACACCGGATGCAATCCTACCTCTAATGCTAAGACTTGTGACATGATCTATTCAGCCAGGCTGTGGCTTTCTAAAGTTATCCAGCAGAATGCCAGCAGTCATCCAGCAACAGCAGCTTCTAAATAGGGAAACCATGTAAAACAAACAAACAAAAAAAAGTAAAATCCCTGGTCTGGAACATACTGCCTTAACTGAAGGGAGTCTTTCCCCTCCACACACTACACTGACACCAATTTAGGTGAGTAAGCAGGCAAACAGTCTCCCATGAGACTAGTTAAACAGGCTATGGTATACCAGCTCAATTGCCTGGACAACATCAGGAGTCAAAGCCTGGGGAGCACTTGAAGAGCAAAGCAAACAACCCATCTACGAAAATAATCATCATCAAAAACAGTCATCCACAAAATTTTTGCCAATCAGTACTTTGAAAAATGAGCCATCACTTTTTGTGAAGATAATGGATGGGAATTCAATCTATGTCACAGCTATGGAAAAAAAATGCCAGTTGCTCTGGACTACAGGGATTGCTGAGAGCACAGAATTTGGACTTAGTGTGTTGCAGTGCAGAAATGGTCATGGTTCAATAACAGCTTTCTTTTGACCAGAGTGCTGCAAAGAAATCTGTTTTGCGTGTAGGAAGAAACCCTAGATGAAAAAGTTGTGCCAACAGCACCTTTAAGAGACCTTACTTGGTTCAACCTGGCTGAAACTTCAGGAACAGTGAAGACAGTCAAAGGCATATCCACAAGTAGAACAAAACATTTACAAGATGAGTGATAATGATCTAGCCTCTTAGAAGTCCCAGGTCAACACAGGAAGCAACATGATACTGTTCAGAGGTGCTTTTGCTGACAGAAACACACTCAGCAACAAAATAATTGGAAAAAGTAATAAAGTCATTAATACAATTTTGTATGTTTACAACAGACTATGATTCTGCGACATTTACTAAACAATTCTGAAACAGCAGAAGTTTGGAAGTCCCATACACTATGCTTGCTTCCTACTGCTGCATCCCCACAGTCATTAGCCATGGTATTAAAAAAAAAAAAAAAAGGGTGTATGTAGTGGTTCTGCTCGACAGAGGGTACTTACAAAAAAATATGGGGAGATTGCACAGTAGACTATCAAGATTATAAACATCAAAGTATCTCAATGCTGTATTTATATGGTCATTAGTGCTAAGAAAGGCTTCAGGCCCTTTTGCTGGAGAGGACTGCAATGGAGAGTATCTGTGTACAATGGAACACTTCACATCCATGCACTCTTTGTACAGGCAGATGAATCAAAGACAAAATTCTAGATTCTTTGTTCAGGACAGTAGTACTGTCTGAAGCTCAGACTTAGCATGTGCCGTGCTTTTCAGTCTCATATTTTATGAATGCTGCTTTACTTTAGAATAAGGTATGCTCAAAAACTGGAATGCCACCTGAGAGAAGGTTAACTGAGCCACAAGATGGGTCCTTTTTGCCCATGAGAAAAACATGCAGTATGGATCACAAAAATGTCAGCTTCCATCCCAACTGATGGTATCAGGACACACGTGGAGTTAACTGGTCTAGACACTGGGAGATCCCAACTGCTTCCATCTTGCTCCATTTCTGATACCAGCAGACTACCACAATACTTTACTGTACTTTAGAGTCAGACTCCAGCTGCCCTCCATGTCCAGACACAGTGGGCATGGAGAAGAGGGAGATTTGTTTTGACACCCAGGAATAACTGCATCACCTTGGGAGACTGCATTTCAAGTTTGCTTCCGATTATAATTGTAATTGCTTGGTGATGATCACCTCCCTCTTTAGCTTAATTTAAAATGCTTCTGAGTTGGAGAGATGAATGACTGGAATTATCTGGGAAGAGCTGGAGTGATGGGGGAAGGACATAAAAGAACTTTTGTTCTTTCAATTCTTCAAGTTGGCAAAAACATTAAGAAAATATTGCCAATTAATTTTCCTCACAGTGGTAACCTTTGTAATTGTAACGTGTAACCAGTTATAACCGTAATGTTGCCTGGTTCAGACTAATTGCTGACTGTTGTGACCAAAACATGATGTTATAACTTTTGGTATAGGGAGGGGAGGAGAAACATGGCACTGTGAGCTGACCACGTATCACTGTTCTTCCTATACAATGTTCTTTTACATCTTACAAGGCATAACAATCAAGTGATACTGAGGCCTCAGTGCTGGACCACCTGTCAGATACATTCATTCAGGGTTACAGCTAGGCACCCAGTGAGAAGAAGGAATCAAAAAAATTGAAGAAAAGTAAATCCTATTTGGAAGACAACAGCACTAGAGAGAAGATAAGTGAACTTGGGATCTCACATTCCCCTGCTGACTCGCTCATGTAGATTTTCCTATTTTCATTTCCAAAAACCACAATATGATTACTTTTAAGAACTAGGTGTTGGTTAAAAATCAAAAGTAGAAAGAAACTTCACATACTTGTCCAGAGCTGAGGTCAGGGTTAAGCAGTGCCCTGCTCACACCATGCACAAAGCCCCTCTCAGGCAGTGTCAGGAATGCTACTGCTGCACTCCTGGGGCTTCCACACTGCCTTCCACTACTGAGGTTGAGAACAGCCTGGATAATCCAGACTCACTGAGGTAAAATGTCTTCCGATTAATGAATGCATTGTAATTTCCCAGCCCAAAACACATTTTCATTGCTGGCTCTTCCCCAGATGATACTGATATTCCATCCATGATACTTCATTACTGATATATCTCTAATGAAAGGTATGGGGAAATCGCTAAAGTAGCATCTGCACCCTAGTTCAGCCATGCTGGACAGGGAGAACGTCTGGCTTGATGTCTTCTTTCATCACTTTCATTTATCCCATTTTACCAGCTTTCAAGAAGATGGTTGTCTTTACCTCCCTCTGAATGAGAGAGATTATTCAAGAACAGGAAATAAAACCGATGGCAGGAAAGGTGCAGCTGCTGTAACCAAACTGATAATGACAGTGCAGCCATCAAAGAGAACTAAGAGATTCCCATTACCTGCTATCTAGCCATTGTCTCGGATATTCAGTATGTTTTAAGTGCACAAGCTTAATTTGTTCTTGCATACATCACGAAAGCTCATCTAAGGAAAGGCCACTATACAGATGAATCTCCAAGTGCAATCAACTAGTTGATCTACCAAAAACGTGCTAGGCCATAACACCAGTACAGTCAATTTAGTCTAAAAAGATACATTAGATTATTTTTCCACAGACCTTTAGTCTTAAAAATAGTCTTTATGCATATGAGAAAACCAATGGTGTTTACAAGAATAATGGTTTGCAGCATTGGGCAATAAAGGCTGAGATTCTCTTTGCAAACAGATAAATATTTGCACACTGGTACTGTGTGAGCATCTACCCAAATATTATCTGTGTGCATGTAGAATAGAGCACATTTCGCCAGTTGCTTTATTTTGCCAGTTGCTGGAACAATAATTCCTCTTTTTCCTTTCTAAGTCCATAAGAGCAAAAACCACAGTCTGTACTGATATTGAGGATACATCAGTGATGCACATGGACTTAATACCACTAAACACTGATACAGCACTTTATATATTCAGTGTGTCATACAAACAATAACAAATTAATCCTCATAGCAATTTGCAGGGTACCCAAGTATTATTTTCGAAACTGGGGCCGAATCTGTTGCTCATGAATACACCCGCTGACATTAGGAATGGATTTAGACCTAGATGTTACAACAGCTGTAAAGGACATGAGAATATGCCAGAGGCACTGTCAAAAACTTGGATTAGGATTCAGAAGATCTCACCTCACACACAAGTTCTCTCTTGCATATACTTGCTTTCACTCTAATTTCCACTACCTCTTGAATGCTGAGCTGTTTTTATTAAACTCCCATAAATACTAACATGTCTTAAACAGGGAGATATCATCATTTTACACTGGAAACTCACGCCTATTTTAAGCAGTATAAGCAAATAAGGAAGCCCACCAAAGTAAGTGGATTGTTTACTTACACTACCAAATCAAAACTAAACAGTAGTCACATCTATCATATTCACTCTTCCAGAATGGCAGCACCCACTGCCTCGAAAAAGGACTCTTAATTATAAGAATTATTATAAAGGTTAAAAGTGCAGAACATATGGAGCTGCAAGGATGTATATGAATAACAGCACCAGTTAAGAAGGTTTTATAACATTTTTGACATGTAAGTATCAAATGCTACAAGCATTTATTTAGGCTTCAAAGAAAAGTCTGAAATTAATAACCACAAACAATGCAGATCACAACACAGTGACTGTGTATTCTGGACATGCTAGTGGTGCTTATAAAGCCTGTTGATGGTTTAGAGGTTCAAATTGAAATACTGATAAGGTTACATTACCCATCCTCCAAAAAGCAATGTCAAAATCAGACTAGCTTCATTAACACACCAACTGGCTGTGTTGGTATGCAACCAGAATGGGGGTGATCCTTGTTAATAGGTAATATTCAAACTATGGGATGGACAGAGAGAGAATCCACCCAAACCTAAAAAGGTTGCAATTCTTACCAGGAAACTATCATGAAGAGAGAAGAAGCTTGCTAATGAGCATGGCTGCTGAGGCTTGAAATCAGGATAGCAGCTAAGGCTGGGGTCCGTTGCTCACAAGCTCCATGTGGCCCTGAAGAAGGTGGTGCTTACAGAGCAGCTGGCACGGTTTATCTGCTCAACTTTCTCCAGCCCTGAAAAACAGTCTGGCAGCCTTCTAGCTCTCCTTGCCCTCAGACGTACCTTTCTCTTCTTTTATGATCAACAGTCCCAGGAGAGACTTCAGCGAAAATGTTGGCCTCAAGTATTCCAAATACTCAAGAGTTAAGTCTGGCATTTTTAGAATACCTGCGGGTAGTCTGGCAAATCAAGTATCCCACATTCACCCATCTCTAATGATGATTATTATGCACCAACAGCTGTCTACAGTTCAATGGATGAGGATCTAATTGATCTCATTACCTCCCCCCATATAAAGTGAAGAGCGTTCCTGCTCTGTGGGTTTGGGGACCCTATGCTGACTGAGGGTCTTGTGCTGAAGACCTGGAAACAGACTATTTGGTAGTGCTGTTAGTTTGTTTTCAGCTGGTCAAAACCCACAGAAACAAACATCTTGTAATATACTGTATAATGTATTACAATGTGGCTTTTGTCTTACCAGTTTAGTACTGAATAGCTCTGATAGCATTCATATGAATATTAATTTTGTAATAAAAAAGCAAGAGACTGGTGTATTAGTTATGCGTTCTTTTGTTACTCTTAGTCTTTAATTATTATTATTAATGCTATTATGTCCAATTTCCCCTCACCTCGCTCACCCTCGCAGTCTCCACTGCGGTGCCCTGTCTCAGGCAGCAAGCTCCTTCTGGAGCCAACAACAATGTTACCCAATTAACCCTCTGGCAGGGTACGCTACAGTATACAAACGGTGGTGCTTCCCCTCCTACAAGTCTCTGAACATCATTTCTGTCCTGCTCCCTATGATACAGCCGGGGACCCAAACCGCTTCCTTCGGCTTGGGGTGCCTGCCCAGTAGGGCTGGCCCTATACATGGTTTGCCAGGTATAGCCAAAATATTTATGCTTCGGTGCTCATGTGAGATGAATTTGTATTTCAGATTTTAAAAGTTACATTTCTGAAAAAAAGAAAAGCCATTTGCAGAAACAAAAGGCCTGAGTCCAACTCTTTTGGGTGGGTGTAAATCCCCTATCATTAATAAAGTTATACCTGATTTATAACTGTATGAGAGGAGATTCTGGCCCACAATACAATACAGAATGCTCACCTTTCTGCAGTTTGCTTATTCATAAAGATTACTCCAGTGTCACTCTCGAAAAGATGCAATGAAAAATACCTATTACTCTGCAGCTATGCAACTGCCAACTCTCTCTTGTTTTTGAAAGAATACCACTGTTCATTTGCTAGTCTACAGCAGATACATTTTTAACATAAAAACACTATATTTAATTGGTTATGGATCTCAGTTCTTTTAGCACTACTGGAAATCACACAAAAACACATTAGTACAGAGCAATTAGTGCAATGGCAGTAAACAACTAAGGCACTATTAAGCTGTGGGTGATTAAATAGTATTACTTCTTTATTTTTTATGATATTAGACTTAGAGAAGATTTTAAACATATATTCCCATTAATATCGATAAATGATACGAAGAGCAGGTATCTTTAACTTTCTTAAGACGACTGTCATCAGGGCACTTCAGTTTATAAGAAAGATTTTCTTTTAATGGAAGATCTGCCTCTTTATATAGCGTATTACACTATTTCTTATCTCGCTACACTAGGACATTTATACAGTAATATTATTTAATGAGAGTTATGAAATCACACACTGTTCCTTCAGAAAATAATACCCGTATCTCTACCACCAAGAAACAAAGAGCTACCAAACTCCCAAAATAATATGCAATTATTTATATCCGTGCAAAGAACAAACCGGGTACTATTTGACAAATTTACTACAATGGGCTATAACAAACACTGTGATAAGTTAGCTTGAATGGCAGTAACCTTCAGGCAACATAAAAGACGAGAATCTGACCCAAGGACAGAACCCTTGTGGTATACCTTTTTAATCTGCCTAGCCCTCACAATCTCTCTGGACTCTGTACTTGTTTATAGATCATCCTCATGGTCTGGCACATCTTTTCCTCGGCATCTGATTAAGTTAACAATGTGCTGCTATTTGCATGCAGATTTGCCAGGCCTTTCTCTACAGCTGCTCCCAAAGACTTGGTCTTTCTCTGTAATGTGATAGCACAGCAGTCAGTAAATGCAATCTTTGTCAAACCCAGGTGTGCTCTTGATTTGGTTCTCATTCGTTCCAAGCAATTTTTCTTTCTGTAGCATTTATAAGGCTCTATTATAGTATAGCCACATCTGGAGCTAAAATTCTTCTATTAATTATATACTTTTACCACTATAAAGACAAATTCAGAGACAGCTACTAACATTTTTGTTGTTGTTCTCATTCCCTTTTTGACAGCCTGTATTTTATTTCTGTAGAAATTGAATTTTTAAAGCAGCATTCCTGATTTTTATTTCCATAAAAAACAGTAATGCAAGCACAAAATCTAAATATTTAGTATCTCTGGTCTAAAATCATGCTATCAATAGCAATATAAAGTATCAAGCTTTTTTTTTTAACCTTTCAGTACTTGACATACAAATACGGTATTACAATAATGTATCTGTCTCATTAAAAGAGTTACAACCTATCTGGGAAAGAAAGCAAGTAGTTAAACAAAATCCAAGAAACTTACTCAGTTCCCTAGTGGACGGTGGTTCACATCACAGAGTCACCAAACAATTTGTTCCCTCCACAGTCAAAAAGCAGAACCAAATTTGATCAGCATGGTGACTTAAATGCTGTATTTTCTTTGTGCAATGAGGGTAATTTTTCAAGATCAGGTTTGAAGTAGATTAGTGCAGAAATATGAGCTAAGCCTTCACTCTTATCATCTGAGTATGGATAAAGGATGTATTCACCCAAGAGCACCGCAAGTTATTTTCTAAGAAAAATTCTTCCTACCTCTTTTTTTTTTGTCTGTGTGAGTGCAGAGATCATCACAACAAAGTAATAAAAGGAGACTAGCAAACAGGTTTGACAAGTGAATATTTGCTGCATAAGTGTAAATTTAAGAGGAAATACTAGAAACCTTATTTCTCTAATTTTAAATCTAATTTATGATCCAAAAGATAGGCTTCTTTGCCAGGTAAATAACTGTGCATTAGAAGAGGTCAGCATGCTTTTAAATTACAGGAGTACTACAAAGAAATAGCAATCCCCTCAAATGGGGAATGAATTCCACCTGACCAAATTGTCCTTAAGTGGTCTCCTCTAACCCCTGGTCAAGTAAGGTTAACATGGACACAGTGGGCTGAGATCCCGAGTTTAGTACGAATTCTTTTAAAAGGGAGTATAAATAGCAAACTTTTTTTCCTTAATCATATTTCTTCTGTGTTGCTTTCACTGATTTTTTTACATATTTATATCAAAACAAAAAAAAAAATGCAAGTGTTCCATGCCTGTGCAGCTGAATTCACTGAAGCACTGAAGACTTCTGAACTATTTTTCTTTAATAAAATTATGAATAAGAATATCGAACTAGCTTCACCCATGAAAAAGAAAATACAGCTGTAATGTTCCTCATGGTGGACTTTTTAAACTATTCTATTGAGGGAAAAGCTTTTATTTATTTATAGCACATTTTATCTTCCTCAATCACTTATTTCAGATTATTAGTTCAGCCTTATATACACACAGTTCTTTGCAGACACATGCTCACATGCACATATACACACACACATATAACTACACACACAAAATGGTAAAAAAAATCAGCAGAGAGACAGAAGCTGTGTAACCAGATTACATCACAGGTTACGATGGAAATAAATAAAAGAAAATCTCTTTTGCTTCTATAGCATGGTATTTTAGTGGTGATGGTTTGACTTTTGGCCCACACACATATGCCAATGGCAAGGCTAACTCTAGGGACTAACAAAAAAGAATGTGTGTTCACAGCTGTACAGTACACCAATACAGATTACATGTTTTCAGTGTTGCGGCCACAACAGAATGCTAATTAACATACTGGAGTGATGAGAACGGCTGTAAGGGCCTTATTGTTCCATTATTTCATGCAGCCCAGCTGCCTTTGTTTATGTCACTTATCCTCTCGTGCCACAGGTTTTTACTCCAAAAATACTATCCCAATACAACGTTAATATTTAAAAAACAAAGAGGTGGCAGATTGTCATTTTTGTGTCAGTCTCAAAATGCAGAACTGTTAAGCTGTTCTGGTTCGGTATTTAGAAATAATTTAACAGCCATATTCAGACACTGTCTGCATTCTAACATAATGGCTGAATACTTGAACCAAGCAAATGCATAACTATCCTGACATCACTTATGAGATTTAGATTGGTCAGTTAATGGAAGTCTTTACCAGAATCAATACCATAACAGCTTCTTGAAATGAACGTGATTTTTTACACAGAGTGCTGTGAACAATAAGTACAGAAATATCCTACCTTTGTATACAGCACAAAGGAACTAGGATTTGAAATTAAGAAGCAATTACAGTTTTTTGCAAAGTAATGTTACAGTTGATTATTAGAAATAAACACATACAAAATAAGCACTTTTTAATAAATAGCTAGAGAATATTAAAATTCCACAATCCTATTATTCCTTTTTTTCCTACTTTTTTAACAGCCATTTTATCTGCTAGCTTGGTTATCATGTTGCTGTTAAGGATTAATATTGATGATTGTTGCCAACAATGGTTAAATATTGCAGAAAAACACTTTTTATGAAAGAGATGTAGCCCTATCTGACTGTAAGTAATATTAGTTATGCCTGCTGCTTTGACTTCTTTGATTGATTTATGAAAAAAGCAATGTTAAATACCATTATTATTCTTATTTGTATTACAGTAGTTTCTGAATGTCTTAGCTGATATTGGCCAGATTCAGATCCGAGAGCCTGCACTACAGCTACGGAGACAATAACTTCCTAGTACAAAAGAAGAAAAGAGTCCCTATCCACAGAAGCTCACGACTCTCAGCTCTGATCCCAAAAGCATTTATGTTTCTGAACAGAGGAATCCACAATTATGGCCCCATTGCCTTCTGTGAAACCACGCACCAGGCTAAGTTTACTGATGGATTTGAAGAAACTAGTAAGGTTTTACTTAGTGAGCAGCAACAAGTCTGCAAACTAATGTGAAAAACGGCCAAAGAAAAACAGGACACCAGTGGTAAGTTCAACATACTGCTACCTAGCTACAAGTCTTTTTTTTCCCTAATTTAGCTGGTATAAACAAAAAGGAAACATTAATGATAGAGAGGTTTCCAAACAATTTATTCCATCAGTTGCCTGTAATTCCTGTCAGGGCCTGAGCTTGGCTAGAACCTGAAGTGTTAATGGTGCATTTCTTCTTCAAATTAAGAAAGAAAGAAAAAAAAAATCTAGTTCCATTTTCATAAGTTTAGCTTTACCAACAAAGGGTGAGAGAGCTAACAACACATCTGTCACCTCAGACTTATCCACCAAAAAAAAAATCAGAAAGGGTAAGTCTTCCCAAAAATGTCGTCTCCCTAATCAAAGACATACTACTGTTAATCATGAAGCACACCAAAGTCCTGAAAACGTCCAATTGAGTGAACAAGCCCTAGCTGCTTTTTAATGAGTTTAACTGGGAATCTCAGATAAATGTGGAACTGCTTGAAGTGTCTGTCTTATGTAAGGTAGTAACGAGGGGATTTAATATTTTCTACAGCCTACACAGCTTATGATGGTGAACATGTCACAGGTGTGGCACAATCTAATATATAGTAGTTTCTCAGCTATGACCATTCCCCTACTGTGGACTGAACAGAGATTTTTTTTTTTTTAACCGGATCCAGGAGGTAGCTAAATTACCCAGCTGCTCTGTGTTTAAGCCCCCAGCTAGTTTATATACCAATAATAATAATAAACTTTCTACAATAGCAACCCAGTCTATTGTGGTGTTTCTCACTCAAACTAGAAGTGGGCCACTTTTACTTCAGCTGTGTTCATGGATGACACTGTGGGATTTGTCCCTTCCTAAAACTATAAAAACATTATAAAAAGATACAAGTACGTGCTTAATTAATCGAGTTTTGTTTTGTTTTCCAAAAGGATGATCTGCTATTTTATGATACAGGCACACAATATCATAAGCCTATCAGTTGGGAATGCATTGGAAAGTTGGCTTTTTATTCATGCTTATTTACCACAACAAAGCAACACCTAGTCACAGTCACAAAATGAAGTACTGACAATGGCCTCTTAATAAAGTTTGCATGCTACAATCATAGGCACTAAAAAACTTCTCTCCAGATAATCCACTCATGCATTTATTTAAAAAAACAGCATTTAATTCTGACATGAATTAAATAAAATTGTTTACAGTATGTAATAGGTGTGTTGTTGGAATTGTGATAGTCTATTCCAAGAATGACAAGTGTTATACAGAGATGTAATAGCTTTTACCAGACCAGCCAATACAGTTGTGGGAAAAACAAACAAACAAACAAAAACCAAACCAGACAATATGCTGGGACCAGAAAAAGGGCTTGTTTGCTCTTAAAATGTAGCAATTTTTTCCCTGCAGAGGTATGTGTTGGTTTACTAAAATGTTACATCTCTATAAACTTTGTCTTTCTGAAAACACATTATAAAAATAATTGTAAAATTAACAGTTTAAAAAAAGCAAAACTAACAAAACAGCAGAGCTTACATTGTGACTTCCTTGAAGATAGGAAAAAACCTGCCATGACTGGACTGTATCCATTGCTTCATAACTTTCGGTGAACTACTTCTTTCAATCTTCGTTTATGAAATTCTATTGAAATTAACTTCTTGTAGCTTAGGCTGATAAAAATAACAGCAACAAGGCACTAAAACACTAATAAACTGATTACAAGGTCACATAAATGGATATTCATATAGCTCCTGGGCATACTGCATAAGTAACTTCAGGTGCAAACCATAAAACACTGCAGTGTGTATGTAAGCACAGGCAACTGAAAGAAAAGAATTATCACATTTCAAAAATATATATCCTCTCCATATTTAATTAGGCATTTAACTTAAAACTATTCCCATCCTAATTGTAGATTTTAAATAGCTTTTAGAGGTGAATTTACCAAAGCCCAAGAATTTTGTAACAGTGGTTCCAACTTTGCAAGAAAACCTTGCCAGTTTATATAGGAACTGCAAGATTCTCCTTCATTGTTTATCTACATCATATACAGCATCCTCACTCTACAAACACAGACATTTTCAAAATAACCCTCAAAAAAGGGTACCTCTGTTTTCATAGTCACTCCAGACAACCCTCAGTAAGAAACAGACTTAGCTTGAAAATCCTGACTTGCAGACAAACCAGTCCGGGCACTATATAGCTGTCACAAGCCTGACAGCTTATTGTATGGAGGAGATCATACCTTCCCACAGAAAATCCCATGGGAAAGGCTGGGTACGAAAGAAATCCTGATGCGATTCATCCAACTGAGCAGGGCAGCAGTTGCCTTCTGCTGAGAGGACTAACCTGGCAGCCCCATCAAGCCTATCATATTGAACCCTGCCCCAGCCCTCCTCTCTCCAAAACATTGCCAAAAGACGTCCACACCTTGCTCATGCCCAAGGTCCCCATGTCCCCCTGCTCTGTGCCACCACATGCCAGACAATGCTGTCAGTTTGGTCTGGAACGAGCTAGCCACTTCAGTTGTATGTGTGGTCACGGAGCAGGAAACCGGCTGTGACACGGCACGGAGGAGTCCCACTGGAAAGCGCACTCTCCAGCAACAGCCTAGCACAATGGCCCTCTCCTCACCAGCAAAATTCATAGCTGCTCCAGAAGGGAAGCAGATAGCAAGTCAAGGACATCTGCACAGGGGCTTTCTGCCTCCACACAAATTCTAATCCAATTACAGCCATGCTTTCATGGATCCTTCAGAGGCTCCAAGAAAAAGATGGCTTAAGGCTTGAGCTGCATTCCTTTTTCCTGGTTGTCGTGGACTAGAAGTTGGTGATTTGCAGCTTCCTGTAGTTCCCAACTGACCCGTCCCTACCTGCCAGCCTCCACTCCTTCCCCACACAGTGCCCCATCATCAATCAGTTCTTTAGATGCTTGCCAGAGACCTGCTTTGTTCTGCATCCAATTCCAAGTGGCTGTACATAATAAGAATTTCATTCCCACGCCTGTACTTTCCACCTGGGAAATGGAATCCTTCATGCCATTATCCTTCTATATTGTCCTCAGACTGTATGGAAAAGCTTCCACAGTAGTCCAGAAAAAGGAAGCCTACTACAGAAGCTGGGCCCTCCATCTGCAAGAAGCAGCTTTCTCACATCAGGATTCCCCCTCTCCGAGAAAAATAAAATGTTGCATTTCAGTTCCCTAGCACAAAACCCAGGATTTCCAGACTTTAAAATCATGTCATATAGAATACAAGGCATTCCCTTGGCCCTAAAAAATCCCAAGGCTAAGGGAATCCTGGGGCTGGATGCTGTAGCTGAGGAAGCACTATCCTGATCGGGCTCCCTGTCCCCTGGATGACCCTTGGTAGTCATATGCTTTCCACATCGAATCACAGGAAATGTGACAGCTTCATCTTTTCTTTGTTAAGTTTTATTTAAGTTGGGGTTTTTTCAGTTTTACTTAAATTTGGGGTTTGAGAGAACCTAAAGTTCTGCAGAAGTCCAGTGATATTGGCACAAACTCTGGAATACCACATTGCTGAGCTGACACGGCTGTAGTTCCACCATTGATGTCCAAAGCCACATTCCCTCCAGCCAACTGAGCTTCTTCCAGTGCTCACAGCACACCCAAAGCATGCACTATTAATCAACTAATGTAAACCATGTTATGCCTTATTATATTACAGACACTGGATTTCTGTGTTCGGTGGTATGATCTTGTTGCTTCAGAGGAATATTTTTAAAGAAACCGCTGCTTCAGTTGGGGTGGATTTGTGAATTGCCAAGTATAAAATATGCATCAGCCTTTTAAAGCAACCAACCGGCATTACCGTAACACTGCCATTTAACGTATATGAAGTTATACTTTCAAATACTCAGACATAACCTAGTGCTCAAAATCCCTTATTTGAAGAACAACAAAATAATAAGAAATAATAGTTATAGCAATAACTGCTTAGTATTTGTATGAGAAAAGTGCTGAAAAGACATTAACTAATTAGTGCTCACAACACCCATGTGAGGCAGAAAAGTATAATTATCCACATGCTACAGATGGAAAACTGACAATGTGGAGTTACCTGCCTTTCTGAGACATGCACAAGGGGATAATCACCTAATGCAAATTCATCAAAAACCCTATGGGGGAAGCACCAGTGCAATGGTCACACAGGTTTAGTTTCCTCCCTGCGAGCTCTGATGCAGTGAGCGTGCATCACTAAGAGAAGCAGTGTGGAGAAGTGTGGGACAGAGATACCCTGCATCTGAAAACTGCAGAGAGGAGACAGAGACAGCTGCACATATCGTTAAAGGCAGCCTGATTACTTGAGCTTGACACCTTTCACTAGAACGTCACTCACAGTGATGGGATAGTAGAGCCAGGACGGGAAGCCAAGTGGGTTTTGCAGGAGCAAGACACTTGTACTG
>NW_009624810.1:5000-7500 GCF_000690535.1 Cariama cristata | reverse complement strand
GGACCTTCTCTGAGTTGCCTTGATAAACCTCTTCTGAACATGGAGGATATTCTCCCAACAGACTCCTATGAGAAGCCAATGCTCCACCTCTGAGAAACTTCCTTTATCAAAGTACAAAGAACTCCCACTGTTTCTCACAGGGGAAGAGAAACAGGGCCAGGCTTACAGTTAGCAGTTCATGATAGGTTGCTTAGTTACATGACCCAAACCTGCCAAATCTAATGAAGCAGTCTACCAATTTCCAAATCCCACAACAAGCAGGTGACCTACGTATGTCCAGCAAGTCTGATGCATTCCAGACATGTTGGATTTATTATGCACACACAGACAGCTCTAACACGTGCAATAAGGCTCACATAGCTGGGATGCAAAGCATTTGCTGCATACTTACACATCAATCACACGTGCACAGCAGCTTTGCAAAGAAATGTATCAGACCTGCCAGTGTGAGTTTGTATCTGATGCACCTTAGCTCCATATGAGCACCTGAGAAGACATTTGGCCTCTCTTTTTTCTGTTTTGTTTTGGGTTTTTTTTTGTTGTGGTTTTTTTTTTTCCCCCTTTGAGAAAAGTCGCCCTTTTGCGATAACACTCTTAATTCTTCTAAGAAAATGAATGTGGTACATGAGGCAAAACCTACCACTCCCACACCACGCAAAGGTGAACTATCCAGTTCAGAATCAGTTCAGCAGTACATTGCAAGATATACACATACTCTAAAACTGATTATTTAAAATAGAATAAAATTATAATGTATTTCACATGCATTTCCGAAGAACAAAAATCATGGTCAATCTAAATAAGCCATATATGAGGGCTGTGAATTCACAAATGACACCACACATCAATAAACTAAACACTTAAGTAGTAATTTAAAAGACAGAATGCATTTCCGAATTTTAGAAATAAATCCAGTAAATTCCATTATATTACACGTTAACAATATAAATATTTTAATATATTGTAAAATATATGTGTTCAATGACTCATGTTAGGTTTGTGTGCTGTGGACAACTGTCTTAACAACAATGTTTATATGGTCATAACTAAGTTTTTAATTTAACACCCCATTAAGATGTGAGAGGATTCACACCTCTGTCAGCACTATTGTTTCAAGTCCATCTCTGTCTGGGTGCAGATTCAACAAGCCTCTCTGCCCAGAGAGGCTGCACAATCTCCTCCTCTGGAGATAATCAAAACCCGCCTGGACGCGATCCTGTGCAACCTGCTGTGGGTGAATGTACTTTGGCAGGGGGGTTGGACTGGATGATCTCCAGAGGTCCCTTCCAACCCCGACCATTCTGTGATTCTGTGAAGACACCATTTCCCCAATTTACAATGCTGTCACCTTGGAAGAGTGAACCACTTGCTTCTCTTCCCCCATGCACATACAATGAAAATGCAGGTGTGCAAGCCAGTGTACTCGTTAATGACACATGCAGTAAATACTGAATGAATACAATAATGGTATTTTCATTAGCTGGAGACATTTCTGAAGAGTGAAATTCAGCTTCCTACCACATATTTAAGTAAAGAAATATATACTAAGTTAAAGACAAAAGTTTTTTTTTGAAACTAGGAGCAGAAAGTCCAAAATTTTACCAAAATAAAATACATACGCCTCTAAAATGAAATTCTACCCATAGGTGAATTAATACCTGTGGATTTCTAGTTGTTTTAATCTGCCATCAAACCTTTCCAGTTTGAAGGTAGAAGTGAGCATTCAACATACCACAGAACAGCCTCAGAAACTTCAGGGCAAAGCCAAAACCTTCCACATATCCTTGGGTTCTTCGCAATGAAGACAGTTGTGTGAGATGCAGAACAACTTTAGCTTACACAGCTATCAATGAGAGCTGTGGGTATCCAGCACCTATCCTGACTGGGCCTTCAGGCAGGGCTCTTCTGCACTAAAGATAAATCCTCCTCCCTTTCTGCCACTGGCAGTCCTCTGACAGAGAAATAGCCATAATTCAGTTGCCTTCAGCCGCAACTAGGAAAGGCAGGGAATACAAAGGTGCCCATCCACCATGCGAAGTGGAATCCCACTATGCACATACTTCTCAGGCACCAGTGGGTGCAGAGCCCAGAGGGTCCACTGTCACATGTATCTTCTAGTGCGGGTTCTGAGGTAAAACCCCAAAACTTCCTACACTCAAAAGACAACAACAGCTGTGGGGAAATGATGCCAGACAGCCATGAGAAGAGGTCTACCCCTCCCCACTCCTGCAGCTCTGCATTCAGCTGCTTTACAATCGACCATGAGAGTTTTGTCTTCTGCGTAACATGGGGAATTTGTCTCTTGTACTGATTTTGCCCCTGCCAAATGCAGAAACTTCAGAGCATTAGCAGTGCACAGGTGATGGGTCTATTCAGAAGAATACTAGATTTTGCTTCTTTTCCTGGGTCTCAGAAAATCTACATTGTTGAGTAGCTTGTTACTGAATCAGGCACTTATTGTATGTACAGATTACATAAACAAGAAGGTCAATTTTGTTTC
>NW_009624809.1:47814-54158 GCF_000690535.1 Cariama cristata | reverse complement strand
TATATAGGACTTATTAAGGGATGTTTAGAGAAGGAATCCGAGGTGGGAAAGGGATGGAACTAGGTGATTTGGGGAGGGACAAGCATGGGAAAATAGAGGAATAAGGGGATGAAAGGGGCTGGTAGTGAGTAAATAGGTTGGCATACTTGTCCATCCACACCCTGTGCCTGACCAATGCAATCTGTTCCGTCTTGTTAAATTCCTTTCTAGCTCTCTTCTTGGATGAGAAACTCTATTTGATGTGTCTACCTGCGTGTATATGGGGAACAAAGTGCCAGCAGCTGCAGTGGCACCTTGGGTTGCAGGGGTCCATGGTGTTATATAGGACTTATTAAGGGATGTTTAGAAGTTAGTGCTGATCGGGGTGCCAGCAGCTGGACTGGGACCACAGGCTGGAGGGCTGTGTGGCAGCGAGCAGGGATACCCCCGTGAGCGACAACACATGGCAGGCACAAGCAGGGAGGCACTTTTTTTGTACCTGTAGTGTAGCATTGGAAGCAAAAGTGGGTGTGTGAGTGAGTGGGTGGATGCCAGACAGGACTGAGCTGGGTGAGATGGCAAGGAGGTGAAGTGACCTCAGAACCAAGATGGCATGAGGGTCTACAGGGAAGACCATGGGAGGAGCTGGCTATTGAGGGGACCAAGGGAGTCCAGTTGGGCTCTGGCAGTCTCTAGGTATGACACCTACTGGCATGTCTGTGTGTGTGTATGTGCTGTGCATGTCTCTAAGAGCATAGAGGGCTTAGTTCCCCTGGGGAACCGGGGGCTCGTATGTCCACAAATGAGGAGACTGTGATCCAGGGGCATCTACTGGGCAGAATGAGTGTCTGAGCCCAGCTGTTGGAGGGATCCACATTGTATGTATCTGTACGTATATATAACCACCACAACCACATATATGTATATACACATATATATAAACACTAACAGACCTCTGTCCTCCTCAGCTAGAGAGGGCAGCAAGATGAGGCCGTTACTACTGTCTGTGTTCATGTGAGTGCTCTGTGTGTCTGTCTGTGATCGGTGGCCAGCTGTGTACACATGTGGTGCACACACGTGCTCTGTGTGTCTGTGCCTGATGGGAACACATCTTCAGCCTCGCTAATGGCTGAACCTTGGGCATGGAGTTGCAGCAGCATTGCCTTTCTTGGGCTGTCAGATCCAGCCTGATATTTTACCCTAGAAATAGGAACCTGAGGACTTCTGCAATGCAGAAACATATCCAGAAGTGGTTGAACTTCCCCTGCATCTAAATAAAGTTTCTAATTTACACATATCCTGACTGAATTGTGCTGTTAGAAACAACAACAAAATAAGGAAAACTAACGCTTCAGCTGTTCACACTCTGAAGTTACCAAAATGAGATCAGTGAAGTCCCCTGTGATTTCATAATGCAGGTGGCACCTCTTATTTATATGACATAGCATTAGATATATTAAATAGAACTGTGGCCTCTCTAGACCCTTCTTTCTTCTTTGTGTAAAGTAAAACAATCTCCAATAATCAGGATTGTAAGGAAAAACAGGGATAAAGTAACTGTGTTCAAGAATCACTTACTGTTTATCTAACCCTTCACTTAGGTCAATTCACATGGGATATGTATCTGAGAAAATGTACTGTTTGATCTGTTACAGCTAAATCCTGGCAATATTATTCAATTACTTATTTCAGGACTATTTTTTCCATGATATAGTTAGCTCTTTTCCAAACATATCTTGGATATGTTTGCACAGCTCTCATTGTCTGTGCTGTCTGAAGAAAGCTGAAACTCATCTGCACTTCAACTGTTTTGTTCTTCATTTTAATTGGGATATTGTTACTGCTTTTTTCTTTCCTCTTCCTTTTTTCTCACTATTGTTCTGGCTGACATATTACTTGATTATTTTTTTTTAGTCTGACAGATGTCTTTGTC
Source organism: Cariama cristata (assembly GCF_000690535.1). Classification (NCBI taxonomy): domain Eukaryota; kingdom Metazoa; phylum Chordata; class Aves; order Cariamiformes; family Cariamidae; genus Cariama; species Cariama cristata. The sequence continues at coordinate 52,246 of NW_009624809.1, read as the reverse complement.
ATCATCATCCAATTAGAGGACAGTCGATGATGATGTATGGAGACTAGACACTAAATAGCATGAAATATATTTGAACTATAAACCACTTTCCATAGCACTTAGAGGATATCTCTTTGAGGCTATATAACTGCAAACACTAAAGCCTCATGTACAGATAGATAGAGCTCTAAGGTTTTTAGGTATGTGAGGTTCTGAAACCATTGACTTCACACTTAATGTTTAAAAGCAGGCTTTGAATATACAGGACATTATATAACATCTTTTTTTTTCACCTAAAATTACTGTGTTTTCTAACATCTCTAACATTTAACATCATCTATTGCAAGACCTTCAGCAATTTTTAGGAATTTTTCCCTCTAAGAACACTTGTCTGATATCTTGTTTTCCTGCTTCGAAACAACCAGTCTCTTCACAGAGTTTCAGATCAATTTTGGACTTTATGATTCTAATCAATAAAATGAGCCTTATGAAAAAGTCTTCCAACCTGTTCCTTGTAGTAAATAAAAATTCCAAAGGTGTTCAGCACTCTGCCAGAGCCAGAAATGAAGCTACATCTTAAACCATATCAAACTGGGGAAGATATGCAGTCTTTGTAGAGTCTCCTGATTCTTCTAATTTTATGCTGTGCATCACATCGTTTGTTATACAATGTGGTAAATGACATAAATATCTTTAAACCACATTATATAGGGAAAAAATAACCTTGAAATCAACTATCCAGTCTAATAACTGTGGTTTTGTAGACACAAGCACACTGCAGATATAGTGTTACTTCTCACTGTAGAAACTGTATTTGAAGGCAATGTAATTATTACATACATAAAAAACTGGAAAAGCACAAAAATAAAAGAAAAATGTACTTATGCCATGTCATGACAAGCTTACCGAGGCTTTAAATGAATATATATATTTATAAAATTGCCTTTGACAATTCGCAAGATCTGATTATGTGGCAGGATGCTCTGACAAAGGATTTGATTATATGGTGCACTGAGCTGTGGCTAGTGAATAATAACCTTTGCTGTTCATGCTTCTACTTGTTATTGTTAGAAAAGTGACACAATATTGAAAATTAGTAAGTACCCTAAGCAAATCAATTATTGATGAAGGACAGCACGTACCATTTGGAAAAGGTAAAGAGGATAAGCCATTTTACTTCTGCTGCATCAATGAATTTTATAAGTGGCCGCAAAAGAAATTTCGATCCTTATGCAAGAGCCATAAATGGGCCAAAGTGAGTAACACAGGAAAAGTTGTTGTATATTTTATTTGAAAATACTCTAAATTAGTATGGATCATAATTTCTTAGTGAGTGTTACCCAGTCAGTTCTAGTCAGAAATGAGAATGTACTTGGTGATAGTTAAAATGTTCAAAGTGGTTTAAATTCAAGCCTGCTCCAAACTTTTTCTGTTTCTAAAAATTAATTTCCAAATCTGTATCTTCTTTCAAATTCATACTACATTAAAAAAAGAAAAGACCTTCTTATCCCTTTCCTAAACAACAAACTCTAAACAAGAGTGTCTATAAGAACGACATAGTCAGTGTTAAAGCCCTCAGGGCACTATCCAGCCTTACTGTCCCTTTTCCCCCTGCTCCCTGCCCATGGCCCAGGACCACATTGCAGCTCAGCCCAAGACCCTCAGTCAGTCACCACAGACCGACCCAATAGTGGGACAGGATCTGCTCAAGGAGTTGTAAGGTTTGAGCAGATATTAAATAAACTTACAACATAATACTGTAATCTGCTACTTTAACAGATTTGCAGGTACAGTCCTCGCAGAATGGTTGGGGTATGGAGTCTGTAAAAACCTGTTGACTTTACTAGATCAAAGTCCTCCAACAATATAGAAATGATGCTAGATAAACAGAAATTTTATGCCATAGTATCTCAGGATACTTTTCTTCATACTTACCAGTACTTACTCACTAGAAACTCATTATAGTGTTGTATTTATGCTACAGATTATAGCAAAGACACCAGTCAAATGTTAACACACCTGCTACTAGATGCCGTAAAGATACAGGTATATTTTTTTTCTTAAAAATAACTTTCCTTCTTTTTTCTCCTCCAGAGATTTTTCCTTTTCTATAAAAAAATATTACAAATGAAATGCCCAAATTGGTAGGTTTTGTTGCCAAATCGTACAAAATGTGACTAAAATTCTAAAGGAAAAAATGTGTTTAAACTGTATTTAAATAATTTTATTCTGGAAAATTGCATTTTGCAGAAGAAACTGAAAATTTTCATCAAACCTAGTGTTTATATTAACAGTTCTCTGGGTTTTTTGCTCTGCATTGCATAGCAATAGGTTTGAAATTCTTTGCACAATTACCTGTCATCTCTTATAATTTTTCTTGTCATACTGAATCACTAAAGAAAATATATTACCCTTTTAGAATCATAGAACAACCCAGGTTGGAAGGGACCTCGAAAGATCATCTGATCCAGCCTCTTCTAGGGAGCCTAGATGACATTATATAGCACACTGTCTGTTTGCATCTTATATGGCTGAAACATTTAGAAATACAATTTTTAGTTCTTAAAGGCCCAAATCTTACCTCACGTGTATAGATACAGTATAGACTGACAATAGCAGCATATAGTTCTACTTTTGTTATTACTGGTACTATGATAAAAAGTCAGAATATTCAATTTCCTATTTCAAAGTGTCAAATTCTACCTTATAAGAGCAGCAGAAAACACTTGAATCTATAGTTAAATTAACACAAACAGTAGAAATCAACAGCTTGTATAAACCACATTAAAATAAAATTAAATATATTTTTTTCTTAGGCCGATGTATAACATATCAGCATTTAGTAGTCTATAAGTTGGCTTCATCCTAAAGAATATGGTTTAACACAATTTAACACCAGAAACTACTGTGAAATATTATTAATAATCAAAACTCATAGAATAAAACAACTAATTTAAAAACTTTGATTTGAAACCAATAGTAATAGTTCTCAAAATATTTCTGTCTCACTGAAGATTTCCTAAAAATTTAATTTCAAATAAGATTGAAAATAAAAATGATATGGTTTATATTCTGACAAACAGTAAGGAAATCTAAAATAGGCCATTAATTGGAAATTATGTTCTTTAATAAGTTAAGAAGAAAAATGGTGAAACTTCAACAACCATACAGCTCATGACACTAAAAAATAATGGACTGTAGAACATGCCAGAGGAGGAAATAGAGAAAAACAGTTGAAAGAAGAAGAGGAAAATCTAAAAATTCAGGAAATAGTAGAATGTTATAGTCAGGAAAGAAAGACAATTGAACAAAAGAAGTTGAGTAAGATAAGAGGAAACAAGAAAAATTAAAACAAATCAAGCAAGAGAAACATTAAGTCAATTATGAGCTTGGTTACCTAGCCAAGAAGTTAAAAGTAGAAAAACAATAAATAATAAGTACTCACCGAGAATATGAAAATTGGAGAGATTAACTTAACATACAGAAAAGCAACGATGGCTAATTATTATTATGTATGTGTTCACAGCTCCATGTGGCCATGAGAGATATCTACATAATTTTACATAGTGATTTTAAGCTATGTTTCAAGGAGGTAGGTAAGAATTTCTTTGCATGCTTTAAATCCAATGTGAGCAAAATACCTAAATCCTCAGTTCACTGCTGTGTACAATTGAACATAGTTAAAAAATCCACATTTAAAAAAAAGAAAACAATCTTTCCTGTTTCATAATGCAATAATTTCTGTCTAATAAGACAGATATCTAGAACTTCTGTTTTCTGAATTTTATGTGTTCTCGCCTCCTACACTCTCTACATCATGTCTATGTTGCATTGCAGGATTGATGCTGTGACTGCATCCATGATAAGGTTGTATCCATAACTTACAAATCTGCAGAAACACTATTGCTTCATGCACAAAAATGGTTCCAGAAAGTTTTTACTTCTCAGACTTTGAGAACTGACTGCAAAATCCATGCCTGTTACTACTTTACAAAATCTCCTTGTAGGTTTATGCATGTTTAAATAAAGACTGGTTCTAATCTGAAAATGTGAGCCTACTTATCTTTTGCGTGGTTACACATCCTGGTAGCAGATGTTGGGGAAGCACTTGAAAGGAAGAAAAGGCTTTCCATTTTTAACAGAGTGAATTTCAGAACAGAGCAAGCAACACATGGACTTTTAATGATAATGTTTGCCTACAGTAAACAGCACACTTGGTAAGTCCTGGTTTTATTTGGGCTGCATATATATAATTTCTAAAGTACATTTTACAAAATGAAGAAAATTCCAGCAAAGTACACTTGTGACTGAGTAAACAGTGTAAGGAATTAGGGAACAGACAATCCTGCAATACAGCCCAGTAATAAGCCATCTAGCTGGGTTCAGAAGAATTTTAATTTAGTGTGGTGAACTTCTCCCTTGTTTTTACAGTAAAAAATAGAGGTTTGTGGGG
>NW_009624809.1:44208-47753 GCF_000690535.1 Cariama cristata | reverse complement strand
TTTTTTTTTTTTTTTTTTTTTTTATCTTTGGAAACTAGGATTTGAGCTCTAAAGCCAAAGCATGCAGGGGTTTTCAATACAGTGATTTAGCCATAATTCTTTTTGTATTCAGCTTAGTAGAGAAGCTCTGGAATACCAAAGAATCACAGAACCTGAAGTACAGCAAAATGTGGACAAAAGACATATATATATATAAACAAAAAGAATTTTTAAAAAGTTTTGAAAAAATGTAGTGATAGAGAGTACAACTCGAACGTTGAAAGCATTTACTAGACCCAAAGTTAAAAGGAACCTGGACAAGTAAGCATAATTCATCCATTCAGGTGCAAACATCTTTTAACCCTACTTTAATGGACCTACAAAGTGAAAAGGTATCCAGGAAATGCTCTGAAACAGCTGGTAATATGATCCTGGCAGAAAATGTTAGAAGTAGAACAAGTAATGAGAATGAGAAAACCTTCTACTTCAGAATAATCTGGTGTTCAAGTGATTGCCCTTTGATGTGAGACCCTATCTCTAGTCCAAAACAATTTGAATTAGAACGTCTTATAAAATGTAGTTCTGACTACTCTGGAGTAGTTGCATCCTTCTAGCAAGAACTAGCTTAACCAAAGTTACTTTTTCTCATTTCTACTCTTCAGGCAGTTCTCATTTCAAGGTGAAGATGTCAAAATCATAATTTTAGAAATAAGAATGCTCATCACAGCAAAAGACCTCCATTTGAAGTCAGCTGTTAGTACACCATTTAGTTTTACTCCAATTCTCAGTAATTTAGTGCTTGAAATGAAATATAAGCGTAGAAAGCATTGCGTAATTTTTTAAATCTTGGCAAAATTATCCCTTCTCTTAAAAAAAAAATAATCTAAAAGGTTTACATTTAAAGCAACAAAATATTATTCTCACTGTTCTGGGTACTTTGTGACAAACTGCTTTCACCAAACTAACTGCTAAATCTGGTTTTGAGGACAATTTATAGTTTACTATCCACTGTTGACCTTACAAAGCTGACCCTGAGATGCTGCTGTCTTTTTAAGTATTTCAAGATTGGAGATGAATTGCATTCATGTGTTTCCTTCTCTGTGTACTCCATTGGTACTTCATAGAAATTCTTTATGTACTAGGCACTGATATAATTTCGTTGATTATGACAAACTATACCTTGATGACTGTAGATAAACAGTAATCTTCATAAGACAATCAATCCACTTTATTGTAGTAGGAGGGCCAGAAGTTTAGTCCAGGTTGATCTCCACTTGGATGAGTACCCTTCAACAAGTTTTTTTCCCATAGTTCTGAGCATCTCCTTAGTAAGACTGGCTATTTATGCTCTAACAAGGCCAGATGTGAAGAAAAGAGCTTCTTACTGGTACTGTGGGCAAAGTATCAACTCAGGGTGAAAAAGTATTTTCTTTTAGGAATGCTTTCCTTAGGAATTATAACCTTTCTAAGTAAAACTTTAATACATCTTGGTGCCTTATACTGAAATTGATGTTACAATTTGTCCATATTCTACAGAAACTTCCATAACAGAAGTATGGTGTTTGTGTGTGGACTACCACACACTTAAAGCAGTTTATGTTGCACCTTTTACCAGCTGCAGTATAATCAGGGTTACCTTAGATTTTCTACTTCTCTCTGAATGGGGTACAACTCACTAACATTGTCACCATTGATGACTGATAGCATATTTTTCTGGCAGCAAAGATGCAATAAAGTGTTTGGAAGATAATGATCATAGTCTATTCTGGAAGACATTTAGCTAGTCTTCTGGGTTTTATTCGTAATTTTTATAAGACTATGAGAAGATCACTCTGCAGCAAATGCTATTCAGCAGATGATGCAATTTGACACAGAGAAGTCACTCCAGAGCTTAAAAGTCACATCTAGTGAAAAATTTAGTGTCCTGTTTATCTGTGGTAAGTTCTTAAGACCTTCACCATTGGGCTTCTTGTTTGGTTGCCTACTTTTGTTGAGACTATCAGCCACGTTTGTCATATTCTTCAGCTCACCAGTCCCCCACACTTTCAATTAATTGATGTATCCAAAGTGTGGTTATTATAATGATTAGATTTGTGCCTTTAAAATTACTTCTCCTCCTTTTTTTTTCCTAATTCAAAATTGTTACCTATTGTTTGTGCTTATGCTTGTGCTGTCTAATAAAATATGGAACTAAGACTGACAGAAATCAAGCAAACCCTTTTAATCAGGAAACCTTGATAATCTCATTTAGTAAGGATGATTCTAACTCTTCCACTTTTGTCCAGATATATTCAGCTTTCAGGGTAATGAGTCTGGGGTTTTGTTTTAAGAACTCCCTTGATTTTAAGGTCTTTAGATATGAAAATACTGGGCAGTCTGTAAGAAAAAAGTGTGGAAAAGATTTTTGACTGAGAAGAAACAATCTGAACTTTATGTTTTTGGAACAGAACTGAATATGACGGAATGTTTTCAGTTAAATAAAATAATTCTAATTTTATAAATCAGTCCAAGATTAAATTAATTTGAACGATTAACAACCTAGAGTACTATACACTTGTTCTTTTTTTAAAATAAGATGCATTTTTACATATAGTTTTTAAAAATTTGGATGAGTTTCCTATCTGTCATGAAAAGAATTGTCCATTGTGTTGCTGGATGATGTTAATATGCACAAAAGAAATCGTCATGTTTGGAAAGGTCTACCGATTTCATGCTAATGGAAAGTAAAAGAGAGGAATCCATACTCTTAGGTATGGTATATTTTTTTCCTCTACAAGATATATGACAAAAAATGTAGGTTTTGCTTGGCTTGCTTTTGATTTTTTTTTACTTTGCTTGTGGGTGTTCACTTTCAAGAAAAGCATTTGTATATGGCATTATTATTCATAACATATAAGTGTAAAATGCTTAGAATACATAGCTATTCAAAATTGCTATCCCATATTACACTTATTGCTATCTGTTCTTTATTACTTTTGGAACAGGTGGAATGCATAGTAAATTTCAACCCTGATCTCATAAATAGAGCCCACATTGTTAAGCAGATGAAGGCTGAAATAATGACTTGCCAATTTGTTGAACACCTGCCATGGTGCTAGCCATAGCTCTGAACCTACATGTTACTCCATATTGCAGTTGCGTAGACATGTGCAGACTTTGGGAAAAATAAATTGCATGATCCAGAACAGCTTGAAAGACCTTCCAATTGGAACTGGTAGGAATATGTATAACTACTTTTTTTCCAAAAGTATTAAAAATGGCATTCCAACATGCGTTAGACATACTGTGAGAATTCAATTTCCATTTTAAAAACTTTTTTTATTTTTTACTCTGATAAGATTGAATTTTGATAAAAAAATCACTCTGAACGTAAAAAAAAAGCAAAAGAATCTCAACACTGGCCAAAACCTTTTATTAATTTCAAATATTTTTTCACATTTGTATGTGACAGGTTGAAGTGCAAAAATGCATGTACTCTCACTACTGCAGTATTTATGAATTTGGGGAGCAGTAGGAGAGGCTGACTTTGTAGCTTAGTATTCAGCCACTTTTTGAGAAGGAATAGA
>NW_009624809.1:34636-44177 GCF_000690535.1 Cariama cristata | reverse complement strand
ATTCCTGCTCTAAACCAAAGCAAAATTTGAAATTGCACTGCCTTATCAAGTATAGACATCTTAACTACCGAATTATCAATATACAAGATACGTAACCAGAATTCTCTTACGACAAAGGTGAGAAGAGAAGGTTAAACTGTGAGACTCATTTCTGTTCATGAGGTGCCTAAAAGGTACAATGTGAATGACTGAAGAAGAAAAGCAGGTTGGTGCACAAGCAGTGGAGCTAACCATGCTTGGTTACTGATGACAAGTATACCTCATTCTGTAATCCTCAATGACCTTTTGCCAGTGTCTATTTTGAGAACCTTGGCCAGTCAAAAACCAGCAGAGTCTCACTCAGGTATTCAAGCTAATCTACACACATGTGTTGATTGGCCGGCTATATACACATGCTATATACACTGGCCACTGTTGGCCAGTGTATACTGGGTAACTCTGCATGCCTTCTTTTCATCAAAATGTCTAATTCAGATTCTTGACACAACCGGGATGAGAGAGACTTCTAATCCCAAAATTTAGTTAAAACTCAGGAAGCTGTTCAACTGCTATTAAGCAGGGACTGAAAAATAGACAGATTAACCATCAATTCAACTGTATTAGCCTCTTTTTCTTAGTCTAAATGCTAAAAAAAATCTAATAAAAACATTGTGTATGTTAGCTAAGCTTGACAACCTAGAAATAGAGACAATTTTTTGAGTACGCTCTTGAATCTTGTTTTCAGGTGTCATAGGGTGGGTTCACAAACTGCCAATATTATGATTTATAACCCAAGTTTCCCAAAGGGATAGTTTATGTTGGATTTCTTCCCAAGTATTATTTTGAATATTGTGAAGTAAGTTGTTTTTGAATTCATAGCATAAATAGGATGAAAAAGAAGTCCCACAGCTTACAAATATCTTGTGAGCTTGTAAAAATCCATTTGAAATCAAGGAGAAAGATGGGTGCTTAGCATATTAGAAAATCAGACATAGGAAGTGTAGCATTATATTTCAGTTTTGGAGAAAAAAACTATATTTTGTTATTCAAAGACAGCCTGTAATCAGATCTCAATGGTTGTCATTGGGGGTTAGGGAACATCTAATCTTAAGCATTTACTTGAATCTGCAGTTGATCGGAACCAAACATTTAGGACATTGTACTAAATGCATTGGGCATTTGCAATGCATTATTTTCATTTACATTTTTTTGTTAGAAGGAGAAAACTGAGATGTCTTGACAGGCCCAACGTACTAGAGAATAGAATATGGACACTGGCATAAAACAGCAGGGATTTGCCTGCCTTTTATACTTTCATGTGAGTGTTTCTTAAACTCCTATCTGTTCTTGCAAGCTGCCAGGAAAAATTCCACATATCCAATGCTGAGAAAAGTCACAGTATATTCTCTTTAAATATCAACTATCTTTTGTGATTGTAGGCTTTTAAATATTCTTTTCTTTCTTTCTTTTTTACTTTTCAGGTCATGATGGCACTTCTGGTTAACATTTTACATTTTGATATGGCTTTATACTGGCATTTAGCACAGCTCAAGACTTGTGCACTTGTCAAAACAATAAAAATCTGCAGCATATATGATTTTTGTAGAAATGTCTATGTATTGTTAGCATCAACAGGAAAGAGAGTGACAATGAAGCATGAAATAAAAGTACAGTTTTTGCTTATAAGTATCCAGCAGAAGTCATTTTAATTTAATACAGTAATAAAAATAAAATGACAATATTTTACTTGAAATAAGGAAATATACGTCCTAATAGGTGATGGGCCAAAGCAGTAATAATTTTAATCACAAAAGACACTTAAACAGCGTGATCCCAGACAAATGCATCAGGATCGTTTACTGTGAGTTACTGGCTAAGCTTTTTTAGGTAGATTATTGTTGTGAAAGCAGATGGTCTCCGTTTATGCCTTTTGTTCTGCACAATTATTGATGTGGATGCTAATATGAGACAATAAGTGGGCTATTTTTTGTCTATAATTGACATTAAATGGGTAATATTGAGGAAGCATTATGACTAGCTGACAGATTCAAATCCATGTAGTCCTTACTAAAAATCACGCAAGTTCAGAATGTTGTAGCCAAATTACCACCATAATTATCCACACATAAAAGAGAAACAGAACAAAGAATCAGCAGGGAAAAAAATCTTTCAAGGGTATTTCTGGTCTGCAAAGTACCAGAGACAGTAAAATTTCAAATAGAGAGAGGTGGCATTCAAGCACCCATCCATCCTCATGTACGCATAGTTGTACAGGCACCCTGACATGGGCATGTGTCCTACACACACAGCTGTTGTGGTTCACATATGTACAAATACCTGCTGGTGTACGCAAAGTCAGTCTCTGTGAGCAACGGTTTTCACCCAGGAAGACCAAGTTTTTGCCCTATTAGGTCTGCATCTTCTTTGTATCTAGTAATCAGCAAAATGAAAACAGTCCAGCCTTGCTGATAATCCGCAGTATTATTTACTCTCTTGTTTCAGAGTTGTTGATGGTAAGCAAATGAGAATCAGGAAGCCCAAAGGTCTTCTGTGTTTGTTTTTTCAATGCAATGAATATTTGAAATGTTTTGGTTTGGGTTTTTTTTTAAATCAATGTTTAACCTGTACATTAGTAAAATTAAGAGTGAGAATACATTTCTTATAGATATGAGGAATCTATATTTGGAAGGTTTCAGGACCAGGTTAAACTAACATCTGTCAGAAATGTCATTGAGAGAGCTGATCCTGCCTGAGGCATGAGAGATGGACAAGATAATCTCTTGTGGTTCCTTCCAAGCTCATTTTCTGTGATTCTCTGATAATGTACTGTAGTAGGCTTTGACCAAGAAAAAACATTGAATTTAACTTGGTATTTGAAAGTTTTAGTACATAACTGAAATCTGTAATACTTTCCAACTCATATACAAATGTGTGCCTGTTCAAAATTCCTGAGACACAGATATTAAGCATACGCATACATTTGTTAGATGCACCTTAATCTTCTCCTTAACTTAAGATATTAACTACTTGAACTGGATCCGCTCTGATTTTAGTAGTCTGTGATGAAGAATAAAAGGGTCTTTTTAGCGAACCTAATGTGAAATCTTGATCATGTTCATATTAGCAGAGGTTTGATACTGGTTTGTTTTTTTTTTTACTGTGATGTTTAAAATAGATGAGTTTTCCTACTGATGAAAGAAATGGTGCTGCTCTTTGTTTTATGACAGATCAGTAATAGAAGTTGTACAAGTTTTTAAAATATACAGATAATCATTAGGATCGTATCGTTTTTTTTTCTTCAGGAAACAGTCTCTTGTCCCCAAGATATTTCAAATTCAAACAGTCGATGGACTGTCTGATAAGAAAGTCAGTACAGTTCAAGTTTTAGCACCAGGATGCTGAAAGATGTTTGGACTCCACAACCACATACAAGTTCTAGACTTACAAGAATTGCTACAATATACAAAATGTTTTAACATGATCTCTGTCATTTTGACAAACCACAGAACCTGTTTCAGTATTCTGTATTTTTGTGAAGGTGGACTATTAAGCTTGTTTACTTTAGACAGAAGGCTGTGAAATGTAATTTAAGTGTGTCTTTGGAAAGAGTTTCCATTAAAATGTGAGATACATTCTTCAATTGCTATATAGGACCTTCTAATTTCAAATATCTTGATGCATGCTTACATTAGATACTGCGCAAACATCACAAAAACACTTCACAGGCTTCTGATATTCATACTTTCCGGCAGCTGGACACACTTAGCTTTCATATTCTTAAGACAGCTGTATATTTTACTAATTCTGCAGTTCTTGTATGAAATTATTCCTTAATGATAATGTGCATTTACATCTAAAATCTCATCTTAGGCTATTATATACTTCTGTGTTATCCTGAGGGGGCGTAAATAGGCAGAGCTTGGTTGAGTTCAGTGGTTTGTCAATATGCATCTGCTTGGTAGCTGGTTGCTTATTTTTGAAGCAATATGTAATTTAGGAAGATCAAGAATGGGTTTTGCAAATAAGTACTATGATATTTACCTCTTTCTCAGATGACAGCTAAAATATATACACAATATGACAATGTTTGTTTATTATGATGAGATATTATGTACTGGATTCTGGAGAGAATTCAACTAAATTGAAATGACACTGTTTTGTTCTGCTGCATTCAGTTTCTGAAAGATTAACCTTTTAGGTGAAAAATTTCTGTCAAGGGAACTACAATTTGGCTTATACTGAATGTCCAGTAATTTATCTTGTCCATATCTTGGTCTATGATTCAATTGACCTTTGCATGAAAGCTATTGGTAGGGGAGGAAGGTGGGGACAATGCCTTGCCCACTGTCACTGATTTAAATAGGAATCTGTATACTTGTACTTATAATCAGATCTTTATATTTTATTCATTTGAAAATCCTATCCTTTTCATGTCTCAGTTGCTTTTCTCACTTGGTTGGACTTTTGGTTTTTAAGGTTTTGTGCATGTAAATGTTAAGATAAATTGTTACCTATGTACATGATCAACTTTATTTGTACATTGAAACTCAACTGCAGGTTAGTGACACAACGTTACCCTTGTATTTTGTGTGCGTATTTTTCCGCCTCACTTCAGTGAGAACAGCACATTATCCAAGGGCAGAATGACAGAAGGCTTACAACTTCTCACTTTAAATGAAAATTCTTATAATAAGTGATTTTGATATGTGTACCTAAAATTACACTCGTATCTAAGTTTTGGAGACATCTTATGTTTCCTTAAATCATTTTGAATCAAATCAAATCAAAATCTGTTTCCTATATTTTTACTTTACCATGAAGAGATCAGTTTATAATTACTTGTATAGTGTGTTATGTCACCTGCTGTCCCAAAAGATTTTAAACAATGTAATTTATTCACTTAAAAACCAACAAAATAAAGGGGAAGCTCGTGCTCTGACTTGTTTTGTTGCAGGAGAAGAAAACAGATTTCACAGTGTAGGTTACGAAAGGAAGCGTTTTGAGCCCTTTTGAACAAGTTGTACTATACATACAGCTCACATTTGTCAGAATTGGCCAGTCAAATATTTACATAGGTTATCCAAAAGAGATTAACAACCATCCTGCACCCCATCTCCACAGGGGAAAAAATATTTTGAAGAGAAGGACTGAGCAGATGGAATTATGCTATTAGCCTAACAGTGTTAACATAGTAGTCTTTGATTATTTTTTGCTGCAAAAGGTCCAGTGGACATCAGTTATTAATGCTTTGAAGGGAAACTAACCACAAATCCACAGTTGAGCTTTTACTTTTCTTGTCTGCAAGCTGTTCTTACTTGGTCAGTTTCTTTTGTTTTCAATAGCTTTAGAGAAGTGAATCTTATCAAATATGTATTTCTAAGCAGTGTATGTGGATCTTCAACTACATTTTCACTGGGAAAAATGTTATACATATACTTTAATAAGGCTCTCAATGCTATGTTCTACTATCTCCCATAAGATCCTCACAGAGAACCTGGTCAAGTGTGGGCTAAATGAGTGGATAGGGAGGTGGATTGGAAACTGTTCGGAGGGTTAACCAGTTGGAGGCCAGTAACTAGTGGTGTACCCTAGGGGTTGATACTGTGGACAATAATGTTCAATATCTTCATTAATGACCTCGATGATGGTACAGAACGCACCCTCAGCAAGTTCACAGATGGTACAAAACTGAGAGTAATGGCTGATACACCAGAGGCTTGTGTTACCATCCAGAGGAACCGCAACAGGCTGGAGAAACAGGCTGACAGAAACCTTATGAAATTCAACAAGGGGAAATGCAAAGTCCTGCATCTCAGTAGGAATAATCTTAGGCACCAGTACATGCTGGGGAACAGCTGGAAAGCAGCTTTTCCAAGAAGGAGCTTGGAATCCAGGTGGACAGCAAGCTGATCATGAGGAAGCAATATGCTCTCACAACAAAAAAAGGCCAACAGCATCCTGGGCTACATTAGGAGGAGTGTTGCCAGCAGCTCAAGGGAGGTAATCCTTCGTCTCTACTCAACATGGGTGAGGTTGCATCTGGAGTGCTGTGTCCAGTTCTGGGCTCCCCAGTACAAGAAAGTTAGGTACTTAGTGGAGCAAGTCCAGTGAAGGACTACTAAGAAGATTAAGGCACTAGAGCATCTTTTATATGAGGAGAGGTTGAGAGATCTGGGACTGCTCAGTCTGAAGAAGAGAAGGCTCAGGGGAATCTTATCAATGTGTATAAATACCTGATGGAAAGGAATGAAGACAAGTGAGTCAGACTTCTCAGTAGTGCCCACCAACAGTACAAGAGATAATGAACACAAGAAATTCCATCTAAAAATAAGAAAACCCTTTTTTTACTGTGAAGGTGGTCAAACAAATTGCTTGGAGAGGTTGTGGAGTCTGCATCTGTGGAGATATTTAAAACTCGACAGAACACTGTCCTGGACAAACTGTCCTAGCTAGTCCTGCTTGAGCATGTGGGTTGGACTAGATGATCTCAGGAGGTCCCTTCCAACCTCAACCTTCCTGTGATCCTGTGATCTGAAGTCCTACACAGTTGCTATATTCTTCATGTTGCCCTTCAGTCCACCACTTCAAGACATTTCCTTAGCAGTAAGGCATCTTCTGTTGTTTCAGAGGCAAATTTAGCCCTTCACTGCTTGGAAGTGTTCTGCAAGTGAGAATTCAAAGAAACACTTCAGAGTACACAAGAAGTTCTTACCACAAGTAGAAGATAAATTTTAGGAAAAAAAAGCTATAAAATTAAAGAAATTTATGATTTAAAAATTAAAATAAGGTAGTTAAAACTCCCTTCTGACTAAAAAAAAATAAATCAAACAAAAACCCCAAAAGAACAAAATTATCTTAGTCAGGAATCTTTACATTCTTCTGCTTTTATTCATATTTTCAAACAACTGTGCTGTACGCTTGGGACTCAAATTTTACATACTCTCTATTCAGCAAACACTGCAGCACTATCCCTAAAGAAACAATTCATTTATCTTATGCAAAGGAATTCCTAGTAGTTATATGAGATTCTTAAAAATGTCATTTCAATTCTCTAATTCTTCTTTGACCAAAGACAATGTTCAAAGGGGATTTTAACGACACCTGGTTTGGATGGGAATGTTTCAGTTTGAGAAGCACATGCCTGTTATTTTGATGACAATAGTACATTCAGTTTGCAGACACATTAACTTTGCATCTAAAACAAAAAAGAAAAATCTGTGCTAATACAACAAGCATGCAGCTACTCTATTATTGCTTAGTGTCTTTTGGATACAGAGTCCTAACATTTTCCCTATCAATTTTTTGCACAGAGCAGAACCTACTGTATAATAAACACTGAATTGTAGAAATAGTCTGGCTAAAACAGACATATAACCTGTAGGATATGTGACTAGTATGAGACCTGGAGTATTTTTCAGCATGCTCTGGCTGCATTGTGACTCCAGAATCGGATGAGAAGCAGGCAGACATCAGCTTTGCTCTCTATCAGTAAATAGAGAGCTCACAGTTGCCAAAATTGCCATCTTACCCACAAAGCTAAAATCAACGATCTTTTCATCCCCATTTCCAAAGGGAAAGAAAATCTTCTTGGAGAGGCATAGTGTTACCATATACAGAACAACAATGAAAGTACAGTACCGTTGACAGAGCAGACTTTGTATGATGGTCACTTACAAGCAGTAGTAGAGAGCACAGGACATTCACCCTGATTTCTTGCAGAAGTAAACCTGGACTCATATCTTTGCAGGGAGTGGGATGTCATCCTTTCTGCTGTATGGCAAGGGATAAGGACTCCAGGGCTCACCATAGAGTGTACCTGTCCCAGTCACAATATATCTGAGGCAGCCTAATTCCCCCTCCTTTTATCTTTAGTCTTTGTTTACTACTCTGAGCATAAAACAAGTTACTTAACAAAACAAGTCAGGCACTGCAGCTTGACTTTAACAATTTAAAAAGGTGCACTTTGCTTGCACGTTTCTTTGGACAAAATAAGATTTCTGAATTAATTTCAGAACTACATACCTCACACCTTATTTTGCATCTTATCTGACAAAAATGAAAAAGCATAAACCAAAAGTACTCTTTCTGTGCTAATTCCAAAGATTTCATTCATGAAGACATTTTTTTCTTATGTAGCTCACATTTACTGAACCTTCAACAAACCTAATGTGGTGCAGTTAATCTGTAATGAATTAGCTCGAAATACGGTCACAAAATGTACTTGTTTGCTTGTGAGGGGAACTCTGTTGGATCAAACTCCAAGACACACTAGGACATCTTCAAAGTGAGATATAGATACTACAAATTCCTAATAAGTGTCTTTGTAACAGGTCTTTGTATTTCATTACAAAATTTGAGCACTAACAGGCATAAAAGAAAACCATCAACCCCAGAGAAATAACACTTCTGGCTTATGAAAGCTTTCTAATCAAAATCAAGCGTCACTATTGGCTTTGTGACTGGACTTTACCATTCCGACACCTTATTCGGGTAACATTCACTATGTTATCAAGTTAAACAGCTTATCAATTTCAGAGATTGAAAGCTATGAAATAATCACCATTTTTTATAACACTGAAAACTATAAGAAACACATGAGCATATGCTATGTATTACGTCACATATACACTTGAAAATCTGTAAAAGTTTTCTGTTGATTTGAAATTCCCAATCATTTTTTATGAAGATAGAAATAGCTTACAGACATTCATGGAGGCCTCTGTTATCAAGCAACGTGTTGACTTTTAATATTAGTTATTACCATTATCACCTAGAGAACAACATGATGAGCCCACTGATGCAGGCACAGATTCTTGGCAGGATACACGCATGGGAAGCAATAGCCATTGTTCTTTACAGACAGCACTGCACATCTTTTACAGCATTGCTCTGACCTAGGTCTGCATGGAGGAGGAAGATAGCAGCTTCAGCTTCCCCTTGCCTTTGTTCCTTCCCCTAGAGTTGCAATCTTTCTTCTGTTTCTGTCAGTCATCTCCTTTTCCAATGCTGCACACGCTGAAGATTTGTACCGTCCCTTGGCATACCTAAGCAAGGATTACTAAAGTGGTGTGGCAGAGGGCAGATTCTTCAGATTACATCTCAAAAGGCATTCAGGTACAGTGCTGTAGCTGGGTTTTCGGTAGAACTGTGATTAACAGCAATTAATTAAGTAGTTAAACTCCTTTTATATACCAAATGGGGAAACATCATCAGGGATCCAAGAAGGCAATTCACAAAAGCTTTCGGAAGCCTGAAGGAAGTTGGAGAAAGAGAACCCAAAATGTTTTATTCTTCTCCTCCTCTCTCTACAGGCTTGCCTGAAATGATGTGTTACCAGGACCCAAAGATCAAACCTGCTTCTTTCCTTAAGGAATCTGTGCCAACAATTTCCAGAGATGAGCAGGCCAGCCTCGCAGCCCACCACTGCTGAAAGAAGGGGTCCTTTTTCCCCACTGACTCTCTCCCTCCCTGCTGTCAGCCACATGCTTCCCTGATTTGTCTTACTTCCATTCACAAAATCACAGAATCACAGAATCACAGAATCGATTTGGTTGGAAGAGAC
>NW_009624809.1:0-34420 GCF_000690535.1 Cariama cristata | reverse complement strand
GTCTAACCTCAACTTCCTCTGGCGCAGTTTCAGACTATGCCCTCTTGTCCTGTCACTGGTTGCCTGCTAGAAGAGGTCGACACCCACCTCGCTACACCCTCCTTTTAGGTCATTGTAGAGAGCGATCAGGTCTCCCCTCAGCCTCCTCTTCTCCAGGCTAAACACCCCCAGTTCCCTCAGTTGCGCCCCACAAGACTTACCCTCCAGACCCTTCACCACCTTCATTGCCCTTCTCTGGACTCTCTCCGGCACTGCAAGGTCTTTCTTGTAGTGAGGGGTCCAAAACTGAACACAGCACTCGAGGTGCTGCCTCACCAGTACCGAGTACAGGGGAACGATCACTGCCATGGTCCTGCTGGCCACACTATTCCTGATACAAGTCAGGATGCCATTGGCCTTCTTGACTACCTGGGCACACTACTGACTGCTTGCTAAATCCCTTACTGAACCTTCCCTACTTAGTAACTCAGGGGAAATAAAAAAGAGGATACTTATCTATTAATTAGATTAATTGGGTTGTGGGATGCCCAGAAGCCACTGGAGAGGGTCAGAATGATATACCTAGGAGCTTGAAAAGGCAAGTGAGACTGTCCCTTTCTAATAACTGTGAGACTTCAGATGCTCTGGAAACCTCAGCCTAAGCTGCCTTTTCAAATCAGATAGAAGACAGCAAGAAGAAAGAGGGAGACCAGTTCCAGACTTCCAGGTAATATCTGCTGTTTATACAGCAACAGGATCTGCAATCTCACATCACTTCCCTCAAGTAAACAAAGTCAAGTGATTAAACAACAAATGAGTAGATTGTATTACTAACGCAAAGTTATTATTTATTAATAATCATAGTCATACTCCCTCCCAAAATAGTACACATATAACATTCATATGAGTTAGTATGAGGTGATTAGACCAAACTCATAGTCTTTGGGGTCTGAAAACCAAATTAGATGCTTATGAGACTTTTTCCATGGGTTTGTTTTTCTTCCCCTCTTACTAGTTTACTCATCTGCCCTGCCTTGCACACACTGTCTGCAACAGGTAGAGTGCTAACAACAAAGTCTGTACGTTGAAAAATATGCTTAATATATCTCCAGTGTAAATAAGAGACTGTAAGCACAGACAAATCCTAATGGGATGTGGTACTTTTCTGTCTTTATTCCTAGGTCAGGTACAGGTCATTGGTGTAGTGCCCAGCAACAGAGGAACACTGTGGTTAATGATGTTATATCACCATTTCAAAACAGGGTCTCTTGCACCTTAGTATTTCACTAAGGTGTCATCACATCTAGAGAAAGTCAGGAATGCTTGTGGCCTTCGTGAATTATAGGTTTGAAGTTAGCTTATACTTTGAACAATGTTCATTGTACTTCCAGTACTCACTGAGGAAAAATGGCTTATTTTGCTGAAAAATTATTGCAACAAATTGTTAAAAGTATGTCTTAGACTGTGGCAGTGAACCTCTTATTTCATTTAATCATGTAGAAGTGAAGTGATTTGCCTTTTTGTATTTTTCTTGCATTATCAGTCAAATTAAAAGGTTTTGAAAACATGTCAGCTTTGATGCAACATTTCTGGCAGATGAATGATGGCTTTGGGCAACTACTAACCAATTACTCTAACTTCTTTTGGTTTCCTGGTGCCCCAGATGTGGTGACAAGATATCACATAGAAAAAAAAAAATCATAAAACTTAGTACTTGATCAAAACTGTAAAAATACAGAATTTTCAGATCTCACATACTAGTGTTTTACTGTGCCCTTTTTTACTTCCCCATTATTGATCTGTCTTATTTTATTAGCATAAATTAAATACAATTTTGAATGAACATATTTGCAGTAGTTCTCCAGAGCAAACAAAATGAAATTTGCCAATTCATTTTGTAAATAGGCCTTGGTTACCTTTTACACTTACTCTATATTCACACTCCTTTAAGAGGCTTTGCAGATGGCAAACTACACACAGATTGTTGAGAAAACTCTAGAGTTATCATCTGAAAATGTTCCCACAGTCACGTGTTCTCACTGATATGTCTGCATATTCATAAGCTTTTGGAAATTTGCGCTAAGCACTTAATGCATCTCATCCAGCTCTCCTCCCTCCCATCCCAACCTACACAGAGATTGGATTGTTATTAATTTCCATTATTAGAAGTATTCCTGTGCCTGAAGAATATGCTTTGTCTTTAGGAATCATATGTTGCCACACTAAGTACATTGCACAAATATTTATGTGGAGAACACAAAACCTCCATTAGTATTGTCTTCTTTTCTAAAGATGAGTATTTCACAGTTTTAGTAAACTGAATGTGCTCATAATGGACACAGTTTCAATGTTTAAGTAAGGCTGGAGACACGAAAAAAAATCCATAATTGTGATTAGTAATATTTTATTGAAAATCGATAGTTTGAAAAGAAAGCAACAGTCTGGAAGTAGTAGAAAAACCTGGATGCTCAGGATCTTATTGTGCCCTGATAAAGGGTATGTCCCTGGCATTGCCATAGATGTCTGTGTCCTAGCTCTCGCTACTGCATGTGAGATGTCCATTTCATGTAACATCATTGTTATTTCTGTTACTGTTATTTCTGGACACTTGAACGTCATCACCTAACAGAAATTTGTTAGGTGTGCAAACAATGATATGCTTTCAAAAGAGAGTCAGAGAGCTACATTATGCATTTTCAATCAATTTTTACCTTCATATATTGGGAGGGAGGGGAAACATATCTGCATGGCAAAAGTTTTATCTCTGGACTACAATGAAGTAATTACAATAGAAGTTTATCCTTGATGAACTCCTGTCTTTCTGAGATTTTTCTTTTAAACACCAGACATAGTTTTAGAGCACTGAAAGGAGGAAAAGAAGGTAACTTTTTCTATGAGAAATTTGGCAAATTACAAATTGATCAACTTTATAATTTTTTTTCCTGCCAACGTACAATTAATCTTGATGTTTCTGTGCATACCTGTGTCCACCTTAACCTCATGCTTTCTCTGTTTGCATCCCTCACTGTGGGATTCATATCACAAACGTTGCTTGTAAATGAGGCCTGGAACTGTCAAGCTCTTTGATGTATGTGAGAGCTTGTGTAAGTGTCCATTTGCAAGTGGATTGCTCAAATGTGTGAGTTAACTTTCCATGTAAACAACTGCTGGATGAGGGCCCGAAGGAGGTTTTGTGCAGCGGCATTTTATTAATTTATCTTGTTCTGTACCAGCTTGGTGGATTACAGACTATGCTTGTGGACTCCTTGAGCAAGTACTTATTAAGGAAAACATCAGCACAGCTGAGCATGGATCTGCAACAGTGACACATTACCTTATTCAGCATCTTTAGCCTGTTAATTGATATATACTTACGCATCTGAAATGCTAGTCTTAAAACTGCCAGTCATGCTCATTTATTATAGACCACCAAAAGCCAGCTGCCTAAGGAATTTTCAATGATATTTTTTTTTGGTATTGAATTGATTTTGCAATAATCATACAGTTGATGGAATGAACATAGGAATACTGGAAGACGTACGTCTAACAAAAGATGCAATATATTTGCCAATAGGTAACACATCACCAGTCAGCTTTTAGAAAACCTGCAGTGGTATACAATTTCCTGTGCATAAAGGTTTATCATGTTTAGGACCAATAAGCAACAGTGCAGTACAAATTAATCTGCACTTCTATCATTTCATCTGATGACCACAGAGTACTATACAAATAACAGGAGCTAAACATTGGAGCTTGAGATATTTTCCAGATGCTCAGAATAAAGAAAATGGAAGATCACAGAGACTGAAATAGGCAATCTATTCACACCATCTAACTTCATTCATCTACCTACCTGAATGGTGAGCCTAGAT
The DNA here is from genome assembly GCF_000690535.1 of Cariama cristata. Lineage (NCBI taxonomy): Eukaryota > Metazoa > Chordata > Aves > Cariamiformes > Cariamidae > Cariama > Cariama cristata. Next base: position 30,569 of record NW_009624809.1, on the reverse strand, counting down.
TATCTAATGATGTCTCCAGAGAGCAATGTGAAATACCAAGGCTCTGTTCTCATTTCCAGCCTTAGGTGCTCCAGAGTGCTCCAGGGGATTCTGACCTGACAGAAGATGTCCCAGCTCCTCATTCAGGCATCTCGGTCAGATGGGACTACTGTGACAACATCATCAGTTGTGATGTGGTAATTTGCTTCTTACTGTTTAAGTGTGTTTTATGTTGCTATATGAACTGATGGAGAGGAAAAGTAGAACTACAGTTCTGTCCACTTGGAATAACTTATGTTTTCTGGAGCACTACCCTGCAGCAGTCTACACCTCTGTACATGTGGCTGTACAAGCTCCTGCTTTGTCCCTCCACTTGTTTTAATTCAGTGGCATGCAGGCAGACTCTGTTTTTAAAAATAACTATAGTGTTTTTATTTTTCTTTTCTCTTTCTTTTTCTTGGGCATTTCTTTTTGCCCATTCTGTTCACTTCTTCAATTCTAATACTGCTAATTGGCTTCTATGCTGTGCTGTGCCATTCCTCCTTAAAACAGCTGTACATAACAAATCCAAAATTAATTCTTCATTTCATTTGACCACAGTCATAAAACATTTTTCCTTTTTCCCCAGTGTCCATATACTGATATATATCTGATGCATTAATTTATTTATCAGACTCTCCTGTCCAAACACTTTAGTATTAGATTTTTTAAATTCATTCAGAACATCCTTAATTGTTGCTGGGAAGAGATAAGAATTCAAATGAGAGTGAGATCATCAACTATAGATGCAGAAAATAGTCATCTGCTAGTCACAAACCTTTTAGCTATATTTCTTTAAACTTATTCTTCAGAGTAAATGCATTTTGATATAATCAAAGACAGAGTACTAATAATACTCTAACTTGGAAGTGAAGTTTGGTAACAGAAAGGGAAGCCAAGTGGGACACAGCTGAAGGACCCTAGACAAAGTGAAATGGAGTTGGTCCTTGCTAATACAGCAACATCAGACATCCTCAGGGACAGATAAGACCTATTTTGTTGTAACTACAGGCTGTGATAAATTCTATATTAATATAATAATGCGTATCTCTAAAAAGAGCATCTCCCATGTTGTTCTAAATATTTTATATTCTCAGCCCTCCTTACTCCTGTTTTTTGTAGATGTGTGTTTGTAACAGTTTCAGGAACCAGAATTCTTTGAAAAATATGTTTCCATCTCTCCTCTTCAAGTTCTTTTGAAAAAACAAACAGAATTGTTCCATATTTTAATACAGATAATGGTATTTTTTTATAACTGAGAGTCTCTGTCTTCAAATTAGGCTCTGTGAAAAACTGACAGTTCTAAGACAACCTTCAGGCAGTCACTGGAGTTGCTGCTTTAACAGTCATAAATTATCTGTCACCCTTAGAGCAGTGATATTTGTTCTACTTTTTGTATTTTTGACTAACTATGAAGAGTTCCGTGCCTAAGCAGGGTAACACCTTGCAGTAGAATAGGTGATATTGAATTTTGTCACTGTTTTGAGAAGGACAAAAGTCAGACATAGAAAGGATGGCAAAGGAAGTTGGAACAAGAACGGGCAGAGTTGGTGACATTTTGGAAAGTGAATGTAAAAGAAATGGGCTGAGATTTAAATGGGGTTCTGGATTGAGCCAACAGAAAGAGTGGGTGGTATATGGACAGGGTTCTCTCTCTGTTACTAGCTATGGATACTCTGACCTTGGAGTGTAAACTCATTCCCATCCTGAAAACACTCTTTTCTTCATGTGCAGTTAAAAAAACCAAAACAAAACAATATGACAGAACAACTTGGACTAAAACTACTTGAGTGAAGATGGGGAGAAGTGGAGCTAGTTACTAACTTATGACATGTTCTGCCATATGGAAGGGGAATTGGGTTCACACTTTTCAAAAAAGGGAGAAAACAAAACAAAAAAACTTGGAAAGAGATATTTTCTGCTGCTGACTCCAAAGAAATATGATTTTCAGAGTAAGTGACAATTCTTCCTGGAGGGTCTCTGCTCTGTGTCCTTCCTCATGGCAGCAGTCAGATGAACCATATTGTTATTGTCCTGTTGTCCCTGTGGGAGAAATAGATATCAGAGATCCATACAACATATGTTCCTCAGCTACATCCTTCAGCAGGGATGTAGTCAACATCCAGCTCCAGCTACAGTACTTGATAGTTTTGCCAATACTACCCAGTCCTAGTACTTTGGTATCACACTTGAATTGGAGTGATTGTGTCCTAGAGCTGTACAAATGCCAGAGTAGAAAAAGGAATACCTCTAGCAACATTGGAGGAAGTGATAACTTCAAATGCATTATTACAGTCACAGGGTTTCAGGAAAGGATAAAAGATTTAAGACCAATAATGCCAGAGAAGGGATTGTGCATGAATGGCAAAGTATTTCAATGAAATGTAATGAACAGATCACACTATCACCTTTAAATGCACATTTTTGTATTAATAGTAGCCTAGTAGAATGTTTTAATGGGCAAGTTTGGGAGGAGCGCTAAGATAAAACACAAGTTATTAAAAAACTGAGTTTGAGATCCTGAAGCACTATTGAGGTACTGTTTTCCGTTTTTTTTTTTTTAACAGAAGATACTTTTTCCCAACACTAACCTATATAGACAGCTTCAACCTTAGCTAATCTTAATAGCATTTAAGTTCCTACCAACATAGAAACATCAAAGGTCTGAAATGCTTTAAAATAGAAGCATATGAATCATACATTTTTAATGAGCTATATTATAGATATGAAGCAGCTTTATATCCCTACCGAAATCCATTATTGTGCTTTCCATTCACAGTATGTTTTTATCACAGACAATCATAGTGGACAAAAGCAGAATTTCTCAGAATAAATTCTGTAGATTCAACCCACTCAGTTCTTTATAATAAAAATAATTTATTTATTTTGGCAACATATGGGCTTTTTACATTTGCCAATACATGGAATATGCATTTGTTTTTCTGTGGGAAGCTGGGCAAAGGTAAAGAGATGGAAAGTGTTTTTATCACAGAGCAAGTTCAGAACTTGATGAAGTTTCAGCTTACTAAGAATGTTCCTAATGAGAAGATTTTAATGGTGTTTGTTCACAGAAATACATCAGTATCTGTTGGAACAGATATTTTTGGCAAAAATAAATGAAATAACACCTCCTTATTTCCTTTCTTTCCTTCCTTCCTTTCTTGGCCTGCCACTTTATCTGACTGCAGGAAAAATTAAATACTGAGGAATTTTTAGATTATTTTTTTTTTTGTGCCTGTGATCTACTATCTCTTCAAACAAAGCTTTTAAATGTCTACTTGATTGCATGTGTAAATATGGTCCTCTGATAGAGTTCAAATGCCTCAAATTGTGGTAGTAACAGTAGATGGAAGTTTGTCTTCATGTTTTGTGATGCACAAATATACATTGTAGTGGGATTTAATGAGAATGAGACTGACAGAAAGATGCCAAAGACCTCTTAGAGAGTAACTGGACTGGTAAACTGGAGGTATGGTTACAGAAACATTTTAGCATGTATTTGAAGTCAGTCATCTGATCATCCCCAGATGCTGTGCTTTGCTTGGCTCCCCTGATCATTTCTTTTCGGATGAAACTCAACGAGAATGTGTTCTCCAGGGATGAACTGAATGTTCTCCACCTACTAATGGTCATTAGGACAACAGGTCCCAGCTGCAGTGGGTGTGAAATAAATGTACAGGGAATGGATGTAAGCTCCTCCACATTGACTGTTTCATTTAGTAGATCCTGGGTTGCACTGTCGACGCAGTCTTAGCCTCTCTATTTTACAATGCGTGGTCACAAGACTGAATCCTTATTGGATTTTTAGAGTCCACCATACCACAATCCCCCAATCCTTATGTGGTTTTTTTTTGTAATCTCTGCCCTCTGAACATAAGAGTACTGTAAACAAGAAGTATATGTTTGAATAGTGCTACTACGAATATTCAGGGCACACAGCTCTAAGGAAATAAGAATTATTTTCTTGTTTGCTCAAAAATCTGAAAATCCTTCTCTCCAAAGGAAATCTCCTCATACATACACAGGAAATCTACAGACAAGCCAGATTTCAGTAAATATTGATCTGACTTCAAAGCATTCTGCTTAAAATTTTGTGTGGACAATAATTTTTATATAGGAAAAGTAAAGAGTGAAACTACTTCCAGTCTCTGGTAGTAGGAAGGAAACTTGACTTCATGATATTCAGGTTATGCTCCCTCAAAATAGTATAAAACAGTGTAAAAACTATTAAATTACTTTATTTGACATTATGTTGAAAATAAACACTCTTTAGGTTCACAGAAAACTGTATTTTCTCTCATCTTTTTTTTTATTAGCTAGCTCTTGATTTGTTTATTTTTAATTATCTGTGCTGTGACCTGAGATCATTAATTATTTCTCTGCAAAACAAGGTAGACCTCAGTGATTTTTCTCTTGACTTAATAAATATCCAGAAGAATGTAAATACTTAAAAATCTCCACATGAACATCAGCTAAAGCTACTCACTATGAGTAATGAGAATTGGGAGGAGTGGTTTCATGTATGTGTGACCGTCTTTGAGCGTCTTCTTTAAAGTGTTTTATAGTAGGCTTTTTCATCTTCTGTTCAAAAATATAGGAACAGTAACGTTGAAATAATGACTCCTTAGATATTCACCTAACCAGATAAGTTGGGAAAGGAAGTTTCTGACTGACTTTATCTTGCTCACTAAACAAATGACAAACAGGTTTTGTTTTTTTCGTTCAGCTTTATGTGAAATACCTCAGTCCATATGCACAGAAAACAAAGACTCCTGAAACTACTCATAAGGAATTAGCTATTTTGATGCAAGAGCCCAACGTGTTGACCCAGCAAAACAAAAGGTCAGTTAGAGTTTCCTCCATTGCTCTAAAGGATATTCACATTTTCCTAGGAGATCAGTCCAACCTACTCTGTCAAACACGCTGTAATAAGTTGCTCTGGATACCTTATAGTGATGTTCTCTATCTTCGTATGAATTATTTAAATATATTCTGAAACAGGAACCAGAAACCAGGCAAATGGCTTTGTCAAAGACTACAGGGTCACGCACATTTTTCTTTTGGCATAATGAATATTTAAATATTTTATAAGAAATTGAAAAGCTCCACATACAAAGACTGCAATTACAAAGTGGAACATCAATATTCTAATAATAAAATAATGTATACCAAGTGGAACAATATCAACAAGAGATAGAGATCCTTTTCCCTCAGAACTAACTATTATCTTGAAAAGAGATCCTTTCTTACATGTGAGGAATACTGACTCAAATCCCTCAAATGGAGGACAGTACTTTCACTTGGGCAAAGGGTCTAGCCATAGTAATGGAAAGCAACTGCTATTGTTTCCTCATGAATCAGAATCTATACATTGATTTCCAACCAATACACTTCAGTGAATTTCATCTTAAGTCACAAGAAGCTCTGAACAACTTAAAGGTTAAGTAAACAGACAAGAGGAAACTAACAAGAGAATGGACATTATGCTATTCGCTTCAATGGAAGCAAAAATAAACCACAAATTTTTACTACAATAATAAAATTTTTAAATGTGCTTTCATAAATTTATTTTTCATTAACTATTATTATTAATCTTTAAATACTTTCCATTAGGATCTAACAAATTTTTAAGCACTAAATTCAGGTAGTAAGAGTACAGAGATACCTAGGTATCTATCTTATTGGAAATAAATTTTCATATAAGATGCTCTCACATCATTGATTATGCAGTAAACTATAATCTTATTTCCATACTGTCTTGGACTGTGTCATACATATGGATATCAATTTTCTTTCTTCTAGTGAAATCTTTCTTATTATATTGAATTACAACAAAGTTTTGGTGGGGGAGATTTTTGAGTTTAAAATTTCTTTCTGATAAAACAACAGGCTTACTGACAAGCACTTATTAGTGATTAGCTCTTTCAGTAACTTGTTTTCTAAATAAGAACATCTGTTTTGCAGTCACTCTCTACTTGAGGGTGAACTGCTGTAGTTTAATTTCTAAATGCCAAATTCTCTCAAGAATTCTCATATGCTTCTGTGCAAAAGTTGATGAAATAAATTTCCTAATGTTAGGGAAGACCACAGTAATACCACCTTTCCCACTGTTATGGAGGACTGCCCAGTCCAAAATAGTATTACCAATGTCCTCAGTGTATGTTAACACTGCTAGAAATGTAAGTTACACGGGTTAAGATCCACTCTTTTTACAAAAATGTCAATAATACCTACCTATGACCTGATGAAAATATCCTTACTACCTGTCATTAAGTAAGGTTGTAATCTTCACTGCGGTTAAAATATGCATGGACCAGGATTGCAAATTAAATATACTAGTACTTGGAAACACATTTTAAAAGACAATGTTAAGCAAAAGTTGTTACTAATGTCCTCCTTAACTGTAAAGAAACAACCTAATATTGCCTTGTGGGTATTTAATTTGAATATTTTCACACAAGCAAGAAATTTGTATACAGAAGTCTTTCAACAGACTGCAGGGTGCTGATAACATTTCTGCAAAAGACCATTTGGGTTTGCCTCCAAGAGTAAGGGAAAACTTCTTGGAAGAACACCCTGCTTGTATCTTCAAAATGCCAGTCAACTTCTGTCTACATTTCTTCCTGTGTAGATGGTCTCTTTGTCTGTGTCTTGTTAAGAAAGTGTGACACAGAGCATGGATAAGAGCAATGTAAGGAGGGCTGACTTCAAACTGGAATAGCCATCAAAAAGCATACCAAGTACTGTGAGTGTCCCTCTGATTGGCAGGGCATGTGCTTCTGCTGGAAGTGACATTTCCCAGCTCTGGAACCTTCTTGCTCCTACACAATCAGTTTTGGCCCTCTATAGGTAACAGGGCAGGAAAGTGCTCCCTTATAGAAGATTCACTTGTTTTTAAATAAGAAATGCTCCAAATATGCTGATACCCAGTGAGTTTTATTAGTTTTTCAGCTTGTATAATTTATACTAAAAAATGGCTGAGATTTTTTAACTTACCTCCATTTTTAAGATTCTTCATTCACCAATGAGTTTTCAGCTAGGCCTTTTATTAGCAACAGATTTACTAATTTGGCCTCATAGATACAATCCAGTCAGAGTGGTGTTTTTTTTTTCTTTGAATTGCTGAGCATTAAAAGGAGAGAAGAGCTGGAGCTGTGTAGTTTGCTGATGTAATGTTGTAACAGTTCCTATATTACATGATTTATAATGTTACAGAAAATTGATTCTGCTTTATGAAGACTCATCTCCTTCAGAAAAAATACAAATTACTGCAACTAAAATGACAGACATCTGTGTTTTTTTCAGAATAAATAGAAAATCGGGAAAAACAATTAGATTATCTTGGAACAGTCAGTGTTTCTCTGTCAGCCATTGATTTACAAAAAGAAGTAACATAAAGCAATAATATAGTTGTATCTTCAAAGACCACAGGACTGATTCTGTGCTAGATATACCTTTGTATTACAGATCTTTCTATATGTTGATCTTTCTATATCACTTGACAGAAATTCTTTGTGCGAGTAAGAATTACCTAGCTCACTCATGCTTCTTAGAGTGGGTGTAGTGACTTCGGCCCCTGGCTCAGGTCCTAGGTGCTGTCAGGTCCCGTCCAGTTGTGCACAGAATAATTTTTGTAAGCTTTGAAACCTCTGAAACTATGAGTTAATGAAAATATTGACAGAATCTTAACTAGAGAATCCTAAACATGTTGCTGTAATAATACTGTTTTCTTCCAGAGGGAGAAATCAAGAATTGGATACGGTTAGGATAGCACTTATTTATTTACTAACAAGAGAACTGTTATAAATAACAATGAGAAAACGGGCTTAACTGCCAGTATATGTGCAAAGAATTAATCAAAACAGCACACAAAGGAGTTGTTTTCCTGGATTGAAGGTTGAGAGGCAGGGGGCAAGAATAAGTCAAATGGAATGATATGAAATAGCCTGAGCCTGCCTGTCTCTGTGTTGTCATGGCATTCTCAAGTATTTCTGTATGCTAATTCACTTTTTTTTTCTATTCTGATTTTAACCACTCATACTTTACAGCTGGATTTGTCTGACTCTTGCTTAATATTTTCCTGTGACGTTTCCTTTTGTGAAGGGTTTCACATACCTATCATTTGAGGACTGTCTAACTTGTAAAGCTTAGACTATGGCTGATGCCATGCTACTGGCCTGGAAGAGTTAAATGTGTCAAAAGAATAGTTTCGTTTCCATACTCAGGCACCCTTCAGTCTTTCTGAAATGGTTGCTAAGAGTCCAAATAGTGACATTGGTCTACCTGGGATCTTACCTTCATAACTTTTTCTGTTTATTATTTAACAAGAAAAAATAATAAGAATAACCCTTCAACAAGCTATTTAACTATCAACACTCTGTTACCTTTCAATTTTCATTAACTGGAAGCCTGTTTAGCAAAGTGTAGTCCTGTTTTTATGAATAGTTGCTACTTAGTTTTCATTTCATGCTTCTCCATCCTCTCTTATTTTTAACGACACAAAGAAAAAAAAACCTTCCACCTATTGTCATTTCTCATGTTGAACATCTTTCAAGTACATTATCCAATCGCAATTCTATGAATTTTGACCCTGCACAGTACTAAGTCTTTTGGACTATGCAGTACAGTACATTTTTAAGGTATCTTTCATTCTAATTGAATGCATAATCAGAATGAGCAGTGCTCTTACTGTAGCTTTTTAACCAAACCCATCCTGTGAATTCTGTCTGCAAACAAGAATAGCAAATTCTTATTCTAACAGACCTATTTTAAATTACAATAAGGTAAAAATTCCAAGAAAATGAAGTCTTCATAAGAGATTGCAGTGTGAGTTTTTTGCTCCTATCACACTACACCAATTCTAAAACCAAAACTGCAGCAGATTTTGTAGACACGGTCTTAGATAATTGCGTGCATAGTTCACAGAGAAATCAGCCTGAATTTTCATAAATCCAAACACTTTAAAAATATAGAAGAAATGTTTGAAGTGTATTCAGTCCACTATTGAATTGCTAGGCAGCAGGACATAATAAAATTAAAGGATGCCTAGTAGATTTAAGTTTAATTAGGGAGAGTATGTTATAAAGATCAATTTTTTAATGAGCCATAGGCAGTTAGGAATTTGCCCTCTAAGTCAATGAAGAGATGATCTCCAACCAATATAAGGACACTGTTTTAGTGTGGGCATAGAACAAAAACATTATGTACACAACATTATTAAAAAAGCTTTTTTTCAGTCTCCCAGCAAAGTAAACAATGAGTGACCCATCCAGGTCCCTCTACACCATCAAAAACATTTGGTCTGCTACTGCTGTTCCAACATACAGTGTAGAAATTCTTGTGCTTTAGGGCATAAGTCGGTCATTAAGCCTGCAAATATAGTTGGTTTCAACAGTTTTGACAAGACTAGTTTTGAGTGCAACATGAAATATTGCCAAAATCAACATGTTTAAAGAATCAGGTCAATTAATTGGAATTTTCTTTTGAAAGAAAACTGGAAAGGAGTCCAACCATACTGATACAACAGAGTTATACAATCAGAATATTATATTTTTTCTTGTATCCATATTTTTGTGATCTTTGTGCATCTGGATTCCCTTTTCCTCATCATTTCAAACTCTTGCCATTGTATTTAGGTATTTTAGGTGGGCATAAGCATATCACAAAGAACAAATTATTTTATGTATGCCTACACTGGAAATTCTCTGCAATCTCTTACAAATCATTTGGAACTGTTTTGAAATGGAAACAGGATTGCATCAGAAATATCCTGACAAGCTGTAGTCCCCTGTCTTTTGTTAGAAAAAGGGACTAGTGACAGTATTTCTGTACTTCCTTTTTTCCTGTTCTGTTTGGTGGGACCAACCAGAAGGTTTTTCCATTTACTTTCAATTCCACTCCACTTATGACTGAAGTGGTATTACATTTATCTTCAATTAATGTTCATAACAATTCATGAGCTGGTCAGTGTTAGAAAATGCAATTTTAAAGACTAGAAAAGATTAAATAACAACAGACGGATCTTCCTTCAGGAAATGGTTTGACCCTCTTTTTCAGACCTCATGTGCTCTCATTCCATGCACAGTGCCACAACTTCTTTCCAGCTCTCTTGATCTGGTCAATGGGAATGAAGACCTGTGAAGAAGTTGTAGCCCTGTGCTGTCCCGGAGTGCCAGTGGAGCAAACTCTTCAGCAGACAGATGGCAAGGGGCAGGAGGAGAGAAAAGAAAGCATTGTACCACTGTACATTTTCCTCATTTTTTTTTTTTCAGTTATGATTCAACAAACACACTCAAGCAATGGTTCAGGTACAGTTTTGTTTTTTCATCAAAATCTCAAGATTTAATTTGAATTCAGCATGAATGAATTCCTGATTCCATTTATTCTTCAACCAGCATTTTTTATGTCTTCTTTTTAAGCTAATCAGTTCTCATCCTTTCTTCTTTTTTTAAAAAAAATACTCATTTTTTATCTCCCAAGTAGGTTCTGGCACAGCTTTTCACTTTGATCGCTTGTGGACAAGAGAGGGAAAGCCACATTGAAGTTAGCACTCTAAAAGGTCTCCAAAACTGGACAGAGGTTTCATTAATGCTGGAATATAATCTGGTTTTAAATTTCAGTCAATGCCATGGGCGTTAACATGACTTCTGAATTAATTGAATAGAAGTAACAAAAGAATGTAATAAGGGTAATAAAACCTTAGTTCAAGTTTATAGATCTTGTCAAGTAACCCATCCTAATCAACATAGCTTCTTTTTCTGCAAATAGGTGGTGGTGGTCAAGCTTCTTTTTTGTTGCTGCCAACATCACCTGAAAAATAGTTAATATCCTGTTTACTATTATTGTGAATCACAGCCAAACCGTGTCTTGTTTACTAAAGTAATCAGTTTTACAAAAAGGAAAAAATGTTTTTGTTTGCTCATGTCAGTCTATTGAAATGATCTTGCAAAAAGGCATATGAAAAAGTAGAGTTTTAATATGTAAAGAGGTTATAGAACTCTTATTATCTATGAGGGTTTTTTTCACTTCACTTGAAAAATAAATCCAAGGTGTTTTTGACTGTAGAGCAAGAGCTCAGCAAAAGCGGACTTATGACATTCTTGAGACCAATGAATCTCTTGAACCACAAGATGTTGTGTTTGTTATGTAGAGCAGTACTCTCTTTACCCTTCCTCTCATGAAACCACAAGCTTTGCAATTCTTACCTAATCTGATATTAATAAAAAATAATGAATATCAATATTGTTATTTTCCAAGTCTTCCAAACTCTGAACTTACTAAAAAATCTTGTTACCTGCAGTTGTGGTGCATTTCCACAGAGGATTTTTTGTGCTTTTGCCCTAAGAAATTGATGATCCTGAACATTGTGTCCAGGGCCTGAATGTATTTAGGGGAATGAACTGTTTTGTTAATAATGTTAAAGCCAAACAACATGTCCATGATTAGAATACTGGATGCTATGATGCCAGGAGCCTTCCAGACATGCTTTCACACAATGCCAGCCCTTCTCACTGGAAAACAGCAGTGTTTTGTGAGACCTGTCCAGAAGCACGAGCTGTTTTACAAAGATCAAAGTAAGGGTGACATGTACACCGGTCTTCCACTTAAAGGAGTTATTCCTGACAACACTACCAATTAACAGTATTCATATGTTAAATACAGTAGCTCAAGAGGTAAGTTTGCTTTTTTCTAGTAAAGTCAGGGATATGCTTGATGAGTTCATCAGCTGAAGATTTACGTAGCTTACTGTCAGGGAAAGGAAAAAATGCTAAAGCCTTCACTAAGCCTGTTTGTTTATCTGCAGTAAGTTGTATGCTGTGACCATTTAATTTGATTATTGCTCTCTGTACTAAGACATTGATTAACGCTATTATAAGCTGACTTTACACTGATTTCATTAAAAGTCTACTACTTATCAATCAACATTTTCTCTGACCCTTTGTGATTTGAAAAGCATTGGTTGGGATTCCTAAGTGAGTGCTCAGCTCCAAAGTTACTTAGATACACTGAGTCGAGATTTTACAGTCTCAATTCTAATGCTGCCTGACCTTTCAGATGATACTACTTCTTAACATTGTGCATTTATACTAACACAAGACATAGTTTGGGAAAAGTGATACTCAAGCTACTAGAGGAACTGCAAGACAATAAAACGGAATTTCCAAAAATTCAGACTGTCCCCACATCCTTACAAATTCTGTTTTCAAAACCAACTTCTGTTGTGTCTACGTGATGGACTCTGGTTATGTGTTCTACCTGCCACCCAATTCTGTCTCATGATGAAATTTAGACACACACGATTCCTTCCTCTATTCATCTTCCTGCCTCTTCTGTCAAGAAAGACTAAGGCAGATTTGTGGCCTAGATGGGAGGTGTGATGCGATCTGGTCAGGTCCTCAGCCTGAAATGTCAGGGATTAGGATTTTGGGAAGCACTGAAGAATGTCTCACTCCATAGTTCAGCAGTAGTCTCAGGTTTCGAGTACCTAAATCTGTTTTACATTTTCCGCAAGATTAGTCTTTTAAATATCAGTAGAGGTGCACAATGTAGAGAATCAAGTAGAGATTCTAGTTTGGATTCTGAAAGAAATATAATTATGTTATCAGTAAAATGCCTTGGAGTAATTAGCAGGGACTAGCAGTGGTAATATTAGCTTGGGTGAAGTGACATGCTGTTGCAGGTACATTGCCTCTGATCTCTGCCCTTTTGTGGAGACTGGTGTAGCTGTAGTGCAGACTCCGGAAACTATAACTATAGGATATTTGAGACTCTTATCTTCTATTTTAATTTGACAGCCAGTGCACTCCAATATTTTATCTGTTTATTCTTTCTGCCCTATGCCTCTTTTCATGGCAGTGTTATTCATGTGTTGCTAGGACCCTGGCATGTTGGTAGAAGGAGGGAGAAAATTCACAGCTGTCTCTTACTTATGCCAAGACCTTGAAGGCAGAATCTAAGTTGCTAGACAGAGACATATTTACTAAATTGGGACCAAGAGGATACGTTCAAAGTGTCCTGAAATAGAAACTTTGACCTCTTGGAAAGGCAAGCAGCTTTTCAAATGCAAAGATCCTCAGTTAGCACAAAGTTTAAAGGAAGCGAGAGAAGGCAGAAATGTCTGAACATTGTTCAGGGGTATTATGTCTGCACATGGAATGGAAGAGCACCATTCAGGTGCAGAGAGTGAGACAAATCATCTGGCTCAGAAAGAAAAATAGAACATATTTGCACCTGATACAGAAACCTCGACACCACAGTAAAGTTCACAGCTTAAATTTAGGATGACTTCTTGGAAAAATCAAAGGTTTATTAACTCCTTAATAATTAAAACTCTTCCCTTTTTGGCCCAGCCTTGGACTGACAGCCTTGTGAATACTTTGTTCTCTGTTCCACTGAAAGGTTTTATATGGAAATAGAGCTAGTTTACTGCCAAATTTGATTCAAGCATCTACCTCTCAAGTATACAATCCCACAGATAGAGCAGAGAGAGGGGTGTGAACAAATGTGAAAGGTGATTAGAACGACAAGATGGTTAACTTTTAATATATCTGTAGACAATATATATATAAGCGGTAATGGAGATGCAAACACACATACACACACATGATCATGACATTTTATGACATATAAATTTAAATCATGTATCATTCTTCTTGTATGCAGGACAAAATCCTATTACTATCAAAGCCAATGGTTGACTGGCTAGTGGTTTGGACAACACAAATTTTTGAAAGGCTGGAGAGCAATCTTGGTTCTAAAATCAATGGTGGAGACTCTGACCAAATTCATATAGAAGACAAAGGGATGGAATGTGTGAGTTCCTAATGGTTTATTACCAAACCAAAGAATTTAAAAAGACAAGGGTCATGGTAGAGATCCTTGGGAATCAAAGGAAGTTTTATCTTAAACTTCACTAAACTGAAATCAGCAGCAGACACAGAATACTTAAAATGCAAACAAATACACTTACATTTTTGTAAAAAATCCTATCAGAAAATGAGAGACATAATCTAATTAAATTTTCATTAAAGGACGTAATGTGAATTGTAATCGGAATAATGTACACAGATCATGATCTTTCAAACAAAACGCAATAAAGTTACCAAACGAACCAATGAATTTCATAAATAATCTGCATTACAAATTTGTGTAATGCAACTAATCAATATGTTTCATTAGTCAACAAACACCTAAGAGCTGCAGAACAATTCATTATATACATAATTCAGTATAGCTCCCGTAAATATAATGGCTTATGTTCCTTGCATCTTTACATTTGCTTGGTATTGTCTGTACTGTTTAAAAAAGGAGAAAAACCCCCAAATAAACAGAGGAATATGTTTATTTATTCTGATGTGATTTGAAGCATATATACACTTAAAATGTCTGGTTTGTACTCTGGATGTACCCAGTTTGAAACAACTCTTTCACATAAAGAGGAAACTAAAGAGCAGATTGCTAAATGGGATATAAACATGATTTCACTCAGGCTTGCTAATATGTCAGGTTGAAAGCCGACACTCTCCCTTACTTAAAATTATTCTAAACAGTGCATGTCAAATATTTTAGACATTACTGAAAATGGTTGTCACAGAAAATGTAAAAGGACTCTGCATATATTCGGCATGGCCTTATTGTCTGAATGTGTGAATCTCTACACTGACACAAAATTGCTACCCTGTCAGCATGTAAAAGGACGGATCATTTAATCTCTTTAGTGATGAAGCTTCAAATCCACAAAGCACAAGCTATCAGTCCTTTGAGATGATTATGATGCCTCGAACCTGACAGCTTGCGATGACAGCTTTCACAAATTCTAGAAATCAAATTGTTCCTGCATCTAACAGAAGAAGGCAGGTGTGTACAAAACAGAAATGGATGAGGCTAAACATGAGGATAGTGTGATCTTTATGTTCAGTGTAATTGTTAAAAGTTATACCAGGGAAAATTATAGATTTCGGTTTTGAACCTCTTCATGATTTACACAGATGAGGGCACCAATAACGCATATGGGTAAAAGGTTTGCCAGGAAAGGAATATCAAGATAAACAGATGGCTGTACCATTGCCATATGGCTCCTTGGAAATTGGACGACGCTATGGCATTTTGCCACAAGATAGATCTAGTGTTATTTCTGTGCCAATATTTTAAGCAATGCAAGGAAGGAATACATAACTATCCGCAATTAGCTGTGTTATGTAAATATAAAAAAATAATAACTATTTTATGGGAAATTTTGTAGACTGACATGTTTCTGAAATGCAGAGAGCAATTCACTGGAAAATTATTCACTTCAGCTCTTTATTTTTTGTACTCTTTACTCAGGAAAATATGTTAAATAAGCTAAGTTGCTGTGCTGATGAGGCTTAATTTCACAGTTTATTTCCCTGTACAGAGCAGAGAAATCCTCTCTAAACACTTAGAGTGTTCGCAGTGCTAAAAAAGCAGAGAAAAGCAGAAGTAAACTACAGACCACTTGAAATAAGGACAGTAATTCTAAAACTCAGCTCAGCTGGGTCTCTGCATACAAAACTGAATTATTCAAATGTGACCTTGTACCCAAGGTCAAAGGTTTGCCGTTCTCATAGAGTGAGTACTTAATAGGACTTGCTTATGGTTCAAACACTGTTGATTGACATAGCAGGTGTGTCACTGACTTTTACACTGGCTCAGACATCCCCTTAGTTCCAGTTCAGACTGGTATTTTTTTAAAGAACAAATGAAAGCATAGTATGAGGCACAGAAACACTGTAGAGGATAACACAGAGGGTACTTCCACTTCATGAAACAGTAACTTGGCTTCACATGTTATACTAGCAATAACAGGGCTTTAAAAAAGAATTTTAGGCAAGAATACATGAGTGATAGCTATTACATTATTTGTATACTTAAATCCCAAGCACAAAGCTTAAATTTTTATTAAGAAGTTGCACTCTCTGGGCAGATCTGGGTGAAAGCTTGACTTACAAGGACTTTAATGACTCAGAAAACTTTGCATTAAACAATACCTAACATTCAAAATCATCAGCCCATATTTAGGGCACAAGACACAAGAAGAGAAAAAACAAGAAGAGAAAAAACAGTTTAACAAAAAAATCACATCATTCTTCAGTGATATTTCCTCCAACATTTCAGCTAGGAGTTACTCCTCTCAAGCACTACATCTTACTGTTTGAATTCCCCAGCTCTAGAATTACTCAAAGCATGTAGAAAATTCTCTAGTATTCTTTTAGCTAAAATTAGCACTGAATCTGATTCTCTCTGATTCCAAATCTTTGCCTGTAAACCATAAACATAAAATCACATAGCAGGAGAAGTAACCTGAAGACACGTTCCACAATTAACTTGTGGGCTGCCAGTTATGATTTTTTCTGAGGAAGGAAATACATAGAGCTAGGGAAAAAAAAAGAAAAAAAAAAAGTGGAAATATCTTAGAATAAATTATTGTTGATCTTAAAAGATGACTGGCACTTTTACACAACTCCTGTTACTTTGAGCAATCTATACAGGCATCAGTTGCCTCCACAGAAGCTTTGGAGAATCCCTCCAGACAGTTCATTTTAGAAATCCGTGAGGTTTTCAGAGGATCTGTGGATACTTCCAAGTTTTGATCACTTGAGCTTCTCAGTGGCCACAGAGTTGTAAAGCCTGCAGTACAGGCCTTTTTTTCACTCTTCATTTCCCTGCAGTATTGTAGGCTTCAGGGGAAGTTTCAGCCATAGCTTTGAAGCACAGAGACGGTTGAGTTATTGTAGAAAACTCTGTGTATTTTTTGCGCTCAGCAAATGTTTCTTCATGCACTTGCAATCTTCTTCTCTTTAACAGATTTTCGCATCCCAAGCCACATTTCATTAGAAAACTGGCTCTACTGCAGAATATTCAGAAGTACGACCAAGGCATGTTAATATTTCACTTTTTTATTGCCACACTGAGATACCAAGGCTTTTGACATAGAAATAGTAAGTTGACCACATCTTCTGGCATGAATGACAACAGACTTTCCAAGCCAGCTTGTTATCCCACCTAATTATTATTGCTGTGAGTCACTGTTAAATTCCATTTCTATAATACTGTCTTCAGCTACATTCAGCTGATTAGTTCCACTAGGTTGTCTCAAGAACAGCTCCTGGTCACAGTCTTTTAACGCTCTGTTCAAGGGATAAGTAGGAGGGAAAAGAAAGAAGGCAGAAAATGAGAAGAGAATTGAGGAAAAGAGTAAACTTGTAGGGAACTTAAAACAGTTGATTATCATGGCTTGTCTATTCGGTACAGTCAGGACAATGTGCTCTTAAATGAAAATATCCTAGGCATTATGAAAGTCATCTTTCAAAAAAAGATGCTGGATTTAGTGACTGATACGTGGAGATCTGTAACAATCTGATTGCAAATTTTCACCAGAATTCTCTCCACTTTAGACCTGTGAGAAGAAAAAGAAAAAAAAAAAATTCCACTTTCAAAACAATACATTTACTCTGTGGGAATTTAATCTCCCTTTTACCCACACACTTTCTTTCAAAATTATGTTTTTAAAACGACACATTTCCTTGAGACACTTTGCTTATAGTGAACTAACCATTTCCTACTTTTAGCTAGAAAGGTTTTCACTGGTGTTACTGATATATTTGTGAGCCATTTGTTCTGTGGTGCTGTCCTCTACAAACTCAATTTGACTGTTCAAAATTCAGATGTTATTTTACAACTTATTTGGAAAATCGGCTCTTGGGTGACCTTACCTAGACAGAATACTGTGTACCACTTCAATCCCTTATTTGAAGAAACTATTAGACTGGACAAGAGAATAGACATTATTAGCAATCTTAAGGAATGAGAGGTATTTTTCTGGGAATAAGTAAGTCGAGTTATTTATCATAACAAAATGAAGGTTAGAAGGAAAAAAAATACTTTCTGTAGCTATACTGGAAAGAAAGTAAGGGAAAACCTGTTAACTAAAGGACAATGACAGTGCAATAATTGGTTATAAACTGACTGTTGAATGCTTTCAGTCTGGCAGTAAGAACCGTCGAGCACTAAAACAGATTGCATACAGTGCTTAGGGAAACTTCTTACTGTAAGCTTTAAAGAATAGGCTAGACAAATGTTTTTGAGCACTGTGATCCATACAACATGGGGAAAGACTAGATAACTAGGCAATCTCTAAAGCTTCCAGCCTTATTTCTATAATATGTTTTCATACAAGAACAGAGGATTGGAGAAAATTTAGTGATCAAGAGATTGCTTTCAGAACTATGTGTTTATTGTTAAGACAAATCAAAATCCCCAGGCTACTTTCTAGCTGTCAGAGGGCTATACCTTTTGATAATATTTTTAGTTCTGCTACTCAGAATGGATATTTGCATGTACATTACTAATGGAACAGTTTTTCGAAAGCTCCCAAAAGGAATCTTGCTTTCCTGGATGAAAGGGGCCAATTTTAAAAGTGCTTTTCAGTGAGTAAGTTGCAGGGAAAAAAAATAATCACAGAAAGCTTGAAGAAGATACAAAAATATGCTTCAAGAGGCTTTGTCCATTTCTAAACAAGAATCATTTCACACATCACTTCAGGATTTTGTAGGACCGGAACTTAATTCTTGAGTAAATTGTCTCAGGTATCTATTTAATGATAATGTTTATCTACTTTAATTTCTAGATGCTTTTGTATACACTATTAAGATATATTCCTATGACAATATGAATTCTATTTTTACAGCTTTTTTAAGTTACCTTGCTTTTTATTTAGGTTGTGGTAGCACCATAAGCCTAATCAAAACTAGAATCTGGCTTCCATACATAGTGATAGGCAATATGGTGATTCCAAAGGGTATAGGTACCTGTTTCAATGGAGTTAGCAACAGTGACTATGTCTATTTCATTCAAACTAGGACTTAGAAAAACTTATTTGTGGACAGCAAGTAATATACATTTCAGTTTGTGCATCTAGGATTTGTTGCATAGGAACTTCATATACTTGGCTGAATTTGTGTGCCCAACATCAGGATTCTGATCACTAAACTCGTTTCTAAACTCCCCAAGTCTGTATCTCCTAAAGTCCACTTTTGCTTTGTATGAGGTGCTTATAATTGTTATATCACAGTCACAGATTACTTGAATTTGGGAATTATAATTAGTACTCATCATGTAGAAAGAAGATAATACAGAAATTGAAAATGGTTTGTGTAGAGGTTTTATTTTCATAATTTTCTTCACTTGTCTGAAACAGGGACTTGCCCTCTGTGACCGAACCTGGGGAAAGTGCCAGTAATTCCCTAGCAGCACATAACCAGCTGTGGATAAATGAAATCTTCAATTGCAGCAACTCTCAGTTAGCTAAACCAGAAGCAGCACAAGAATTCTTGAGATGTAGAAAGATTTGCTATAAATGCCTAAGGACAGAGTGTTAGGATACCTAGGGTTTTCAAAAAGAGAGTATGCAGTATTAGAAATTGTTTTTTGTTTGGTTTTCAGCTTAGGCTATAAAACTCTCGGGGTATTTAAAGGAAACTTATTTTCGTGCTTTTTTTTTTTTTCACTTCTGACAAATGTTTAAAAATTAGTTAAGCATCTGTTTTCATCTTTGTTAGAAGCAATTTTTCCTTTTAAACAGCTGTTTAGCCTATGATAATAGTCTTCCTCCTGGGAAAGCAGTTCATCTTTGTTGCCAGTTTCCAATACCTTAAAGATGGGTTGTTTTAAATCTCTACATGAATAACTTCTGCTGAATTTTCTACTATATATCTGTGCCTGTGTGACTATTTCTTACTCTCTGGCATATTAGCACAATTCTTCCTGTTACATTTATTACACTGTTAAGCACAACTAGAGCTGTGTCACTGACTGGCCTATTGCTTGAAGATAAGATGACGTAAGGTATGAATGGAGTGGCGAAAATAATTCTGTCTTCTTTTTTCCTGTTTGGCTGTGCATACACCTTCTTCATTGTTTAAGTTCTTGTGTTCTTCTAGAAAAAGAAAGGTCATACTGTATTACCAAATACAAGGGAAGGTAGAAGGTTAGTTTTCCTCAGCTATTGCTAAAGGATGCGATGGAGAGACTCTCAAAATCTCAGGAGTTAAACAAGAAGTCCTTCAGAGCCCTAGAGAAAACATTGTCATGAAGGAAGTGGTAATTACTGAGCGTACAGTGCTCTCACTGCTTTTGTATTACTTAGATTTTTGTTTTGGTGAAAATGATGTATTTTATAAGCAGCTTTAACAATTCCTAATGAAAACAAATCACTCAAGCTAACCTTCAGCTGCTACTTTAGTACTAGCCTGTAATGTAGACCACAGGTACTGGAAAAATGTTTTGTCTCCCACTTTTTCAGGAAAATGCTATTTATGGGAACAAATGTTTTAGCTCAAAGATTCAGGGAGATGTCAAAACCTTCCTTCTGCTGTAAGACAGCAAATAGCAAGAAGTTAAATATAGATTTAGGGAAAGGCTGAGAGATCTGTTCTCTTTTTTTTTCTTTTTTTTTTTTTTCTTTTTTTTTTTTTTTTTTTGTTAAGACAGCTCAGGAGCTGCAAGCCACTGCCTGCTACCCCATTAGTTTTGACAAAAAAGTCAAAGACCTTGAGTTGTAGGTCAGATCAATGATTTACAGTATTTGGGGGTTTTGGTAAAAAAAATGTATCAATTTGTTGATTATCTCAATTTCTGAACATCTGTCTACAGTGTCTCCCTACAAACACTTCTTTAGGAAAAAGTTACTGAAGAGGTGGAAAACTGTGACTTGAGAATGAAAATGTATGACCGTCTTTTAGGATGTGGTGAAGAAACACTATGCAGAGCTGCAACCTAAGGTCCAAGTTTCAACTCTGTTTCACAATAGCTTTTATTTTCTTGTTTTCCACCTATCAAGAAAATTGTGTATCTTGAGTCATTCATGTTCTCCGTCTTTGTAATCTTCATTTCATTTTTGTATGGGAAACCACAGTGTTGCACCGTAGCACATATAAGTGACAAGATCATAAGAAAAAATTGATATCACAAGCATCATTTATAGCTGGAAGATTCTTACTGGAGGTTTTGCCAAAACCTTAGCCTCAACTTTCCACTGTTTTGGAAGCAGAAACCTATACTTTCCTTGAAGATATTTTGGACAAAATATCTTCAGTTGGAATGTCAATTTTTTTTAATACTCTTTTTTTAAGTGTAAAATTTCAACTAGCCTCAGGAGAGTATATCAAACACCTCAAATGACTATTTCTTTTTTCCGGTGACACTACAGAGGTTATTTCTTGGTGTGGGTTAATGATAAGAGACACCTGTCTCCTGTTGCAACTTCTCTCACTAAATTTTTTCAGCTACACAGTCACAGTGATTAAGACTTTGTGGATGAGATTTTCAGAAATGTTCAGTGTTAGCTTTCTGTTGCTTCATGAAAGGAATGTCTTTTGGCAGCAAAACTGGAATGAGAGTGAGCACATGTATCCCTTTGTATGAACTCCGGTTTACACAAAAACAATCTATAACAAACCGATCTCCTAACTTCAGTTCCAATGCCTCATCCTCAGCACCTTAGAGAGGTCCTGAGGGTGTCCTGAAGTGCACTTAGATGAAGGCATGTGCTGCAGTCGCTGAAAACTAAATTTCACCTACTGTGTTCAAAAAGATGAGTTTTACCCAGCATGAGGAAGGCATTTCTGCATCCACATCTGAATTTTCAGGTACAGTTATTAACCAGTTTAAAAAAGGCAGAATTTGTCACAAAATTACAAAAAAAGTCAGCTTTAGCTTCCATGACTAGAGTAAAGTTGATATGCTTTTGAAAGGTCAGAGGCAGCAGGACAAACCTTAGTTGACATGTACTCTAGAAAGCCATCTGGTTTTCAACCAGCTCAACCTAACCTAAAAAACCCCTAGTCCTCTTCTAATTAGAAACAAATGGAAACTAAATATAACAATATTCCAGCTCAGAACTTGAAGACTGGGATCTGGAAGATGTAGATCTTATTTCTGCTTTTTTCAGAGGCTTAATTAACATAAATCATGATTATTTTTAATCATTCTTATTAAAGCAATATTTAAGAACCAGTTTAAACTGAGTTTCCACAGTGTTGGGCACTAGTCAAAGCACATAACAGTAGGTGTTCCTCCCTGCAAACTTCACTACATAGAAAAATCTTCACAAGATGGGAGTTGACACACAGAGGGAACCACAGGGTGGCAATAAACATGATTTTAGTATCTTTTTCATTCCTCTTTCTTTAGTGATTTACTTCAGAGGCAATAAACACAGGAAAAAAGGAAACAGAGTAACAGGGCAGGGAGGGGGTGTAGAATGGAATTAAGCAGGTATGAAGATACTGTGGGGAAAAGACTGGAGCAATTAGGGAGATAGAATGAGACAGAACAAGACAGAAAAAGTCAGCCAAAACTACAGATGCAGTGAACGCTCAGGTGACCCTGCTTTGGCTGATTCTGTGCCTAAGGCCAGGTATTTTTCCATTCTGCTGTGTATTTTTGAGGAAAAGCTGCTTTTTTGAAAGATCTAGGTGGGTGAAACCGTTTCATTCCATTTGCAGGGAATTTTTGCTCTTCTCATTTGGACTCCTTTCTAATTAACATAAATAACATAACACCTTCCAAAATACAATGCTAACCTAGGGCTTGAACATGAAATTGCCAATCAAAACCCAATCTAAATACAGAAGTGTTTATTAACAAGACAACAAAGAAAGGTCAACAGCAAGAATCTTGGAAGTCCTGCTTGATTTCAGTACAGACTTTTTCAGCGGTAACTGATGCTTTCAAACACGCTATGTTAAGCAGTGATATTCTAAAGCTGTGAACTACAGAGGGATTTTTAAGTCTGTTTGTTTTGTTGGGATCATTTCATCTCTAAGGTGCTTCTAAGTGTAAAGTACTATATAAAATACACTGTCTGTGTGTATTCATGTATCCTGTATGCAAAATACATATGAAACAGCAAGAGGTAATAAAGGTAAACATGACCAGCCTCCATTGTGCATTTATACCTTAGGCCTTGCAACTTCTGGAATATCAATCAAAGTTGTATCTGAGGGACATATGATTGCTGATACTATCTCTACTGCTATTCCTTTCATCACTGCTGCTGTCAGCCTATAACCAGGGTTACTAGGGTACTGTCTAGCAAAATTGCATTTGTAAAGCTGAAGTAGCTCCCCTCACAGTGTAGAAGGGGTAGGTATCTAGCAACTCCTATGAACAAAAATTATTAAAACAGTACCTGACTATCTCCTAGAAAATACCATCCATTAAAGTCAGTTCATATTTACAGCAACAGAGGAAATGGAAACAGAGCTTTTACACTCCCAAAGTTGGTACACAGTGGAAAAGCTTCTTTAATGTTACAAAGGCACAACCTGACACAGCTTTGTATCCGCCACTATTTATGTATCATCTGTAATGGCTTGTCTGTCTGGTTATCAGGTACTTTATCATAAATTATTACACTATGCTTGTTATTTCATCACATTTCTTGTTTGCTTTGGATGCTCTGCTTACCATACGAACTCACACATTCCACATATGGATTACATTTAGGGGAGAATTATTATGATAAAAAATAATAATTTTGGCTTATCATGTTACTTTACAAAGAGGGAGGGAAGGATTATTTAGTGTGCAGACGTTCAGCTTGCAAGATATTGTGCCATTCTGCTAGCTGTATTCTCCTTTTTAAATATAAAAGAGTACCTCTCTACTGCAGACAGTAGAAAGGTGGCTGATGTTTCATATTCCTGTTCAAATGTTGCATGTAAGAGAGTGATTCACTGTATTTTTTCTTATAGATAAATTTTATGTGTTGTTTTAAATAATCTTGAAGTCATTCAGGTGGAGAGGGATGCTCTTTTTCCATGTAAAAACAACTAGTTATACTGTATTGTTTGTTATTCATGTATTGATTGTTAAAGACATTTTGGAATATTGAGACACTTTTTCCCCTGTTAACTGTGATAAATTGTGGACTGGAAATATATGAAACCTGAGCATTTTAATAACTTGCCCAAAGAAAAATAAGCATAATGTCACACGTGGTTGCTGAATCTGCAATGAGCTTCCTACAGCTGGAAAACCGCAGCAGCAATTTTTGCAGCCAGCTGAGGTTTGATTCACTTGTTTCACTTGGAAAGTATAGAGAAATTCCCTGATTTTTTATGAACTCATAATAGTGAAAATGTTTGTCGTATTAAAATACAAAAGTACTGTATATTTGTGACTGTTTACCCTTGGAAAAAGAATCTTTGTTCTTGCTGTGAAATATGTCGAAATTTAAGACAGAGACTCCAAAAAAGTTGAAGAACAGAGTTGAAGAGAAATGAGGTATTTTCTCCTTTTCAAGTGATACTAAAAACCTTCCTTTGTGATTATCTGTGTGGATTTGTTATTGAATTTGGATTCTTAGATATGTATAGCATGTACTTGACATGTTTTATCTATGATACAATTGTTTCCAGTAGCTTGTGAGGCAACACAAGGCAATTGTCTTGTTTGTAATAATTTCTTTATTTTACCTTGCACTTTGCCTGCAAGAAACTGCCTGGTTTAATCACGAACACTAGGTCAGACATTCATGTGAAAATAGCACAGACAGTTGATGTGGGTTTAAATAGAAAGTTGTAACTGTAATTTGACATATGTTGTAACCAGACATAAGCTGCATCTACTGCCTGGGTGCAGGGTAGCCTTTAGAAACTCCAATCAGTGAATAATGAAATCTTTTCTATCATTTATGTCATTTATGGACTGTATTTGAAAAAAATTTAAGAGAACCAGCCTGCTGGATTTGTATATCTCTGCTCCTTCATACAGATCAAAGTCCAGAGCTTAAGGTCCTTCAACCTTCAATTCAGTATTTGAGTCCATAGCATGGACCAGAAGCTGTTTGTTCTACTGTAATTAGAGCAGTGTGTGTCTAAATAGCTCCAGTTTTTCTCAGATTTAAGGCAGGGTGATAAAAACATACTCAGTCTTGACCAATCTGGCCTCCTAGAAAAACTCCCATTTAGCTTCTGCTGCTGCAACCACACATTATCCTATAGTCTCATTTCATGACCCTAATCTAGGCAGTGGCTTGCTACCAAAACCCTTGATTTCTGTAACTAAACAAGTTTCCTCTTAGGTAAATTGGGACCTCACCTGACCTGTCATTTTCCCTCTCTGTCTCCTAGGATGGAGGGAACGTTCCAGGGATTCACTTACAAATAGCTCAGTATTCTTTTCTGGGCTGGCTAAATTTTTGCCTGGCCAATCTTTTAGAAAAAAGAAAAGTTAATTCTTGTTGTAGTGCTAAAGAGGTCTGTTACACAATTCACTTGGGATAAGAGGGAATCCAGGGTTAATCACATTTTTTTAAGTGTGAAATTTAGCATAGTAATAAATAGGTCCCTGAAGTCTTTTAGACTAGATGTGGTTTGCATACAACTTTTTCTTATATAATTATAATATTTTAAATCCATCATAACAATTTTTCCAAAACATTTTAGAAAAGGAAGAATAAGCATAAAGTCTGCTACTGCTTGCATGAACTCTGCTAATTCTTATGAGCTCTTTTTTGAATTATTTCTGTGTGGTGCTCCTGTTTTGAAAACAGTCCCATAAAATCTGCACAATCTACTTCTACCAAACTAGAATAATTTACTACAGGTAAACAAAGTTTGAAAAAGCACAGTCCGCTTAAAAACAGTTGATGCATGGAAACCAAGACAGAGTATTATTGTTATGAAGGTTTTATTCTGTGTCTTTGTAAATGTCAAGAAATGCTGCAAGAGTAAGGGAATTTTGCAACCACTTTGCAGTTTTTCTCACAATTTGCTACTTGCCTTTCAAAACAGGTTTGTTTGCAGCTCACAATTAGCACTTCTTCTCTTCATTAAAATCATTGCCCAGATGCTTCTCAAACTTAAGTATGCGATCATGTTCCACTCTCCTTGGGAAAGAATAAAAACTTTTTTTTTGCCTCAAGCATCTTTCAGTGTTAGGCATATGTAAGGACACGATGGTGACCAAAAGATAGAGTTTGAAGTGTTGCTGCTTGTCCAAGAAGATTGTCTTATATCACATGGAGTCTTCTCCCACTACTGATACCATAACACCAGGCCAAAAGAAACTCCAAAAGGTAGATTTCATCTTTTTCTTTGACCATGTGTCTGATTGAAAAAGACTGCTGTCTATAAAAACATCATTTCAGGTAGACCTGGAGATTGGAGAAGGGAGTGAAATTTACATGCTTGAGGCACCCAAGGTAGAAAAGCCTTCTTTTTATATCTTCCTCTTTAGGGTTCAGATAGTGTGCAGACACAACCCAGTCTGCAGCTCTGACCTCACCGGTCATGTTTGTTTGAGCATCTTAGGCAGGACTATATGGAATTTATATAGTATACAACAAGTATTTACTAATACCATCTCAATACCTAGGACTAATGTTCTAACAATTAAAGTACGCATATGCTTCCCCCAGCTCAACAGGTATTTGACAAGCCACCACTGGGTAGGCAGTCACTCATCAACTGCAGATACATCACCTACACTTTGTTAGGTTTCCTGATAAAAGTTCATCTACACACCCACAAAGAACAGAGAGACAATAGCTGGGGTGAGGAGTCCCAAACAAACCCTGACCCTGCTTCTCCCAAGCCCATCACAGGAGCCATCAGCCCATCAAAGGCTCACCTCCAAAAACTCAGAGGAGCACAGGGACACAAGGGCAGACAGGAATCCTAATTAAGGACTTGGAAGAAGGGATATCCTGTCCAGGCCCTCCCAGGGCTGTCGCAGAAAAGCCTCAGTCCCAGAATCTGCTTGTGAAACACATCAAAGTGATCCAATGCTGGAGGAACACCTTTTGGTCTAAGAGGGGTCACTACTTACAGTTGTGGGACGCACTATGGGATGCAGAGGAAGAGCATCTCAGGATTGCACAGAACTTCTTATGGAAACTTTAGAGAAGGGATCTAGGTGATTTGGGGAGGAATAAATGTGGGAAAATAGAGACACAAGGGGATAAAAAGAGCTGTTCATACGTAAACACTTTGCTGGTGGGTTGCTTATCTGTCCATGTCTCAAGTCTGATCAGTAGAGTCTGTCTTATCTATTAAATCTCTTTCTAACTCTTTTCCACGGGTGAGATCACAGGAGCAACTGGCTATCAGGGGGATCAGAGTAGTCCTGGACAGCTGCTGGAGACACCATGGGGTCTGCGGGTCTCTAGGGATGAGACCCACTGATGCATGTGTGTGTGCATCTAAAGGCAAGAGCAGAGAGTGGTTGTCTACTGCGGGCCAAACCTGGCAAGGGGGGTTGTGTGTGTGTGAGTAGGATGGCCAGTGTCAGCAACTGGAGTGGGACTACAGCCTCAGGGTCTTGTATGTCCAGGTGGCAGTAACTGGGCAGACTGGGATCCAGGAGCTACTGGGCAGGCAGGACAGCAGGATGATGCCACTGATGTTGTTTTTATGTGAGTGCTCTGTGTGTCTGTCTGTGCTCTGTATGACCAGCCATGTACGTACATATGCGGTGTATATGTGTGCTCTATGTGTGCATCTGCCAATGGGGAATACAATTCAGCCTCACTACTGGTTGGACCTGGGGGCACTGCAGCAGCCTCACCTCTCTCAAGTGGCCCTATCCAGCACAATATATTTTCCTCTAATGTCCACTGGTCCTTGGAACTGGTTGATCTTTTATTTCAATCAGTAGTCATCTTCCGAATCTAATCAAGTGCTATAGCTTTTCATATTTTTAAGAATGCTTTGAATTACTATTACCAATTTCGAAAAATAATTTCTGTTTTCGTTTTCACTTTTCTCATCTTGCATATTTTTGACTTGCACACTTTCACAGCTCAGTAACGATTTCATTCATTAAAGCTGAACCAAGGTCAGACAGTTATGCTTCACAAAGCAAAAAGTTGCAGATACCTGAACCCTTGAGCAGTGAGTTGCATATCCAGGTTTTGTCTACAACAATTTTCATTATTTATTTTTTTTAGATTTTGCTCCATACTATTTTACACAAAGATGTATTTATGTACTTGTGCAGCTCTTATAGCTTATTCTTCTAAAAGATTACCTATACCCCCTTATTAGACCTTAAGCTTCTACCATGTCCCTAATATGATCATTCTTTAGATATTAGAGGTAATACAGAGGTAAAATATTTTCAGTATAGATAATGTAAAAACCCTTTACTTTTCATGTGACAATTAGGGCTGCACAAATATTGAAATATATGCTGGGGGATGCAAATATTTGCTATTTAAAAAACAGAGAGAGTAAAGGGAGAGGTAAAATTGCAGGTAAAAAAACCCAAAAAACCACAAAACACCCTTTTTCTACAGAGGGGGAATTCTTAAAAGCAGCACACACAGTTTGAGCATTAGTGATTAGATAGTATTTTCAAGCCTATTTGTTTTGAAAAATTTGTCCTTCCTACACAGTACCCTTCAGCATGCATTGTAAATTGAACTGCGGGGCACTCCATAGCAAATCTACAGTCATTATCTCTTAGTCGATTCTGTCCTGTGTCTCATAACTTTTCAGAGGTACATGTGAAGCACCTCTCATAAAAGCTATTGCTTTGCCTCCATGATACCTGTTGATATGAGATGATGAAATAAAGATGATTACTCATCCCAGCAGGCACCTGCTTTGACCTTGTTGTGTGTAGTTTATCACAAACATTGCTGTGTGGTATTTCAAGTTGAAAATTAGGCAGATGCAAGAACATAACATATGCCACTGGGCCATTTTATGTCTTCTAGCAGTACACATAAGAAGTTTATAATGCCATGAAAGCAACATTATACAGATGATACAGCAGATTTAAACAAAGCCCACTGCTAAAGGTGTGCACGAAAACGGGACCTAACTACTTAGTTTCTCACTTTGAGAACAGAAATTTTGCAGAGAACACAATGAAAAATTCTGTAGAACAGAAAATAAACAAAGATCAAATATATTTTTTTTAATAAATCATAAAAGTTAAGATATATCTATCAGTGTTAATGTACACTTATAGTTTAAATTATTTTCCAAATATACTTTTCCATAATTTGAGGGGAAATAAACAGTTTTTGGTGAAAAAAGTTGGTACCTTCAAATAAAGATTCTTTCAGTTTTTGTATGTGCAAGGCACAAATAGCTATACAGATACAAAAAAGGAATAAATACAGCAAATATGGCTTTAAATATTAAAATTTTAAAAATATATATTATATTCAAACATGTGCAGGAACATATGTCCCAAGGATATCGCCTGTCCCTCAAAATCAGATAGGTCACAAAGGCTTCATTTTTGCTAGATTTTTCTGATGAGAGTTTTCTAAAGCAATGATAGCTTCCTCTCCTGATTTGTAATTTTTGACGCTGCTTTTTAGGGCAACTAAGCAGACTCAACAGTAAAAACAAAGGCAAAAGGACTGGCAAAGTAAAAGCCTCATAACTTCTATGCTTCTTTATGAAGCAGCTGTATTTTACAAGACCACTATACTCCTGAACTCTGAGCCTATGAAGGAAATTCTTGCTTTTGTTCTGTTTTACACTAACTGAACTACTGCTTATTTCAGTGCAAGCACGATATTAAGTATTGCGTCCCTCAAAGTCTATGCTTATTATGAATTTGAATCAGCCTCCAGTTATACATATGTGAAGCACCTCATATATGAAGTTTCTTAATCTTGAACTCTGTTTTACCTTAAAACTGTAAGAACTAATTGGAAGAGACTTTAGTTTTTAGTTATTATTCAGTGAAAGGAAAGTTGGAGGTTGAAACTGCTGCATCCATGTTTGATTTACATGAGAATAAAAACTAGTTGTATTTCAGTTGAGCCAGTTATTTCAAAAAGTTGATTTAGATAAAATCTTAAAAAATCTGCTAATAATCAGGCTTTACTTTTTTTATAAAAGCTGTAAAATTGACTCAAACAAAGTCACTGAATCCACACAGCGAGATGCAACCCCGTTAAATACCATAATTTTTGGGGATTCCATTTTTCAAGATAAGGAAACCATTTTTTTCCAGAAATTTTATAATGAAACTGCAAGTCTGGGGCATACTCTGCATATTCTTTAACATTGGCCTGGAAATAATATGTAAACTAATCTGTAAAAGACAGCTGAGATTACTTTCTCTAAAATATTTTTCAATGATGATGTGTTCTTCATTGCAATTTCTAGTATCCTTTTTACAACCGACATAAATATTTTACTTCCTGTTCTAATATGTTAATTATTTTTCAATTAATCTGTAAAACTATCTTGTAGCTTTAAGAAAGAAATCATTATAAAAAACTGGTCTCCAAAATAGGATTTGCTTAAAGGACAAACAAGCAAATAACTCAAAGGTAATAGATTTTCTTCCTGATAAAATAAATTATGACACATGGTTTATGTGCAGGAAAAGAGAATTTATATTTGGTCATTTTCCTATTTTGCTAGATGTGGCAACACAATGGAACTAAGCTAGTGTGAAAGAATTAGAAAGTGCGACTCTCAGTGAAGAAAAGTGAAATTGAATTATTTCTGCTAGCTGTAGTAGAAATTATGTCAGGGTGCAAAAGCCAATTTTCA
>NW_009624808.1:0-10025 GCF_000690535.1 Cariama cristata | reverse complement strand
TGTTTTATTAAAGTAGTTTCAATTTCCAATCTGTTAGTCTCTCTCCCATTTCTCCTTACCTTTCGCACCTAGGGGCAAGGGAGGGGCTAACAGAGAGCATCTGCTGTCCAGCTGAGCCTTAAACAGTGACAAGTGGCTTGGTGTGGCACCCCACCAAGGACCAACCCACCACATCCATGTAGGAGAAGCTGGTGGAGGACTGTCTCCCATGGGTGGGACCCCACATTGAATCAGGGGAAGAGAGCAAGGAGGAAGGATCAGCAGAGGTGTGTGATGAACTGACCACAACCCCCATTCCCAGTCCCTTTGTGCCACTGAGGGGGAGGAGGTAGACAATTTGGGAGTGAAGTTAAACCTGGGAGAGAGCGGTGGGGGGAAGGTGTTTTAAGATTTGTTTTTATTTCCTATTACCCTACTCTGACTTTTGATTGGCAATAAATTAAATCAATCTCCCCAGGTGGAGTCTGTTTTGCACATGATGGTAATTGATGAGTGGTGTCCCTGTCCTTATCTTGAACCGTGATCCTTTCATCGTATTTTTCTCCCTCTGTCCAGCTGAGGAAGGGGAGTGGTAGAGTGGCCTTGGTGGGCACCTGGCATCCAGCTAAGGTCAACCCACCACATACTGGTTTTCTCCTTCCTGCAGTTCCAAAAAAGCTTCTTGACAATTGTGGGCTCATATTGTCAATTTCAGCATTAATTAACAAAACAGTTATGTCTAGTAAATGAACTCTTGCCATAGGAAGGAAGGTAGGGGATTGTCATTATTTTCAGGCTAGAAGATACCGGTACATGCTTTGAATTTATGAAAAAAAACCTTTCTTTTTGTCCTAGGGAAAATGTAGTAAAGTAAATCTGAATTCCAAAATAAATTAATTTGCAAGGCATTTCTCCACATGAAATTCCAGAATTTCCAGTGTTTTTTTTAACTGGAGATACAAAAAAATACATTCTTGTATTTGAAATAGCTAGAATCCAGACAGTGGAAACTCGTCCTTAAATACTTCCAAAGTAAATACACAACATTCCATGTATTTAGCAGTGTAAAGTACAAATTCAAGTTTTTTTTTAATCTGTATTATTGTCACAGATCTTAAGACAGGCAAGATTTGTGTCAGATAATGATCATGTCTCTCCACACTGTTGTGTCTGGCTGTTCTATCTATTGCCAGAACAAACTGTGATTTGACTCTTGGTGATATGATTTGACAGGTACTTAAAAGCGGTAGTAGTAGACTACATAAACTCCATAAGCCAAATAGCTGTATTTAAATGTATGTCACATGGAAGGTTGTATACCACTGTAAAATACATACTCTTTTTTTCCTCTCTCACACAGTAACACAAAAACTGAAACTTTGGAAAACTGAAGGGGTAATAAATATCCTTAAATATCCGTGTTAAATTTGTTACATGCTTATCATTGCATACTAATTTGTAAGGTTTCACTGATGGGGAAGAATAGTCTAAAGGTCATGCCAGTGAATGTATTTCAACACCTATTGGTGCAAAATTGGTTAACAAGAGGTTGTAATTGAATATAGAACAAAACAAATTTCTTTCGTAAGCAAAGTGATTGCAGGAACTGCCAAGAATGCAAGCAAACACAGAAGGAGGTAAAAAATAATTACACAGAGAAGTTAATAAAGGTAGCTGAGGGACCTAGCAAATGCCAATTATTAAATCCTATCAATTTTTTACAATTAAACAACCACCCAACTTCTAATAACAAGTGCTGGCATAACAGTACTGGCAAATAGGAAAAATAAAAGTATTGTGAAACAGAAGGAATTTGCAAAGAATCAGGCCCTCACTCTTTTTCATTAAGAATTTCTCACTAGCGTAACTTCTCTTGTGGTGTCATTCAGTAGTTTGACCACACCATGATCCTCCTACGAAATTAATAGTTCAAACTTCCACTTCTGTTTCCTTTTTAAAAATACAGGAAAATGAACAAAATAAAATATTCAAAAGAATTTTGCTTTGAAAAGCAAGAAGAGTCATAACATTGTTTTTAACTCTGTCTCACATCTATCTGAAGATCAGTTACTGCAATTTGTAATCTGTGTGCTGGTCTTGTATCCACCTCACCAGGAGACATCACACCATAGACTTACAGAGGAGACCTCCACTCATGCTTTTGAACCCTTGAATATTTAATATCATACTCAGAGGAAAGAGCCCCAACAAGATAAATGAAGAAAGATACCTGAAGAAGAGACAAAGAAAGCAGAGGAAAAAAGCAGAAATATTGCAGATCTTGGACAGCCTGTGGCTGAGGAAGGAAAGTCCCTGGGTGAGGACATGAATTTTGGTACAGGAAGTGTAATTGTCTGCTGCCTTACAACAAAGCTTTGTTGAGATGTGGGCAATGGAAATGTATTTAAAATGAAAAATGTGTGTTATTAAAGAGCTGACAAAAATAAGGCCAGGGTTTGCAACACATTTGGGCTGCAAACCTCAGATTTCCTCTTGCACTTGGCATGCTGGGAAAAAAGCAGAAGCTAAAAAATGTGAACGTATATATAATAGTACTGTTTCTCAATGTGTACCTCCTCGCTGACATAAATTCAGCATTAAGAAAATACAGAAGAGTTTTACCACTGGCCAAAGGGGCTCTCTAAGTTTTTGGCTCTTCTTTAGGCTATGTGAAGACACAAATCTTTTATAGTCTTTTCTAACAGTGCTGCTAGAGACGATCAACTTATTTCAATGTGATTGACATACATTTAACGGAACATCAGCATCTTAAAACAGTTTAAAACATTATTTTCAAAAGTATAGTTTTCTCAGGCTGTGGTAAAACCAGGTTACTGTGTAGACATCTTTGAATAACAGAACAATTCAGAGCTGTGGTGCATTAGTTTATATCATTATCCCCCTACTGATTAAGCAATCCAGGAAGAAATTGTGATATTACAACAGTGAATCACTCCTAAGAGGCTTTACATTCCACTGTGTACTAAGAAATTAATTTGAGTAGGATTAGGAAAGACCATGTAAGAGAGTTCTAAAGGTAATGATGGATAAGATAAACCAGAAATAGAAGTAAGAGACAAAAACTATGAAACATTACTAGACGTGAGATTTCATCACTCATACAGTCAAGAAACCAATCCAGATGTTCTCATGCTTCACTGATTTGCATGTACTGTGTGATTTTTTTTTTTTTGTTAGAGGCAATATGCCTTCAAAATCAAAGTTTAATTTTTATTTTTTCATTTATGTAATTTTGCAGAGTTGCTTATCCTCAGAAACAAATACCACAGCAGTAGGGTAGCTGCGCCAGCAGTTGAATAATACGTATTCTTCTGTCAAAGGCTGGTAAAGAGAGAGACCATATCAGCTGTAAAGAGACAAATGCAATCACCCAAAGAGTTATCAGCTTTATGAACCGAAGAGTCTCGACACTACTTCACATTCATTCTCAATTACCAATCTCCGGTTTCTCCCGTTGATTGAACAGCACTACAAAATATCTCAAATAAATGAGTGGACTTTCTGAACCCATCATGGTGTAAGTAGCATGCTTTACTCTCCAAAGAAGTTCAGTAAGCCAACAAAGCACTAAATGCTAATTTTTGAAAATGCACTTTTCCACTCTTTCAGATGCTTAGTTTTGCAGAAAGCATTCACTGTTTTGCTGCAATAATGAAGAATATTGTAATTAATTTTGAAAACAGGACATTTAACTTATGCCTATCTGCAGTAGCAGATGACTAAAAGTTTTAATTGTCCTCTTTCATATTTCTTCCAGTTATGACTCCAGGTAGACTTGTTTGGAGGACAAGTTACACTATGTATAAAATGTTGTGGAAGAACAGCATGTTCTTAGACCTGTGCATTTATTTGGGGTAATGGACTTATTTTAGAATCATTGTTATAGCCTATTTATCTTAGGAAACCAGTGAATTTTCTTGTGGAATTCACCAATCACTTGATAAATGGGAGAATCAGTTGATCAAACCAATGAACTGATCTAACAGAAAATATTATGTAATTACTTCCTGTCTAAATTCTGACTTCTATCTAACTTGTCTCTAAACTGGAAAGGTGATTAGAATCTTGCAGGATCGACTAAAAAGTCTGTGGGACTTCCTGAACTGAATTTAACTTTGTATATAAATAATATCCAGTTTTCAGTAGTATTCAATGACCAGTAGACACATAGGTATAACAATTTATTTTCTTTTGCTGTTCAATCTTACAGTATTTATGGGTGATACTTTCATTTAAGACACTTGGATATTTGCACTTTTCCAAGCACTAATTTTGTATTCTCTTCTTCTACTAGCTGGATGGCACTCAGATCCCTCAACAATATTCTTACTGACATTCCCCTGAGCAGTGCAACACAGAATCTTTCTTACACAAAACAATCCAACAAATCTGGTCTTTTTTCTTTTGATTCCTGTAAATTTATTATGGCCACTTACTTCACCTTGGAGTCCACAAGTTTCGTCCATATTTTTTCACTACACTACCCATTGGACAGAGGAAAAAAATAAAAAGCTTCACAGCTGTTCTATTTAGAAGGTAGTGAAGCAGGTTTCTGAACATGCCGTTGCAACACATAAAAAAAATATTGTTATAAGTTCAACTATTGTATTTTATTTTAATTTCCTTCCCTCACTGTATGACTGTTCAACTATCAGCAGCTACAGATAAGCAAGTCAAATGTTACAATTTAATAGGAAAAGAACATTAGACAACATCATTATGTCACTGCATAAATATGAACATACCACTGTACAAAACCCGTGGCTCATCTGCATCTTGAACAGATAAACTAGAAAAACAAAATCAAGACAATGAGGATAATCAAAGTTATAGGATGGTTTGGCTCAGGAGAAACTAAATAAATTAAGATCCTTCAGGCTTATAAAGGCCCAGATGAGGCAAAATATGCAGAAAGCTTTTAAAATTCTGAGTGGCTTCCAGGTCAG
The DNA here is from genome assembly GCF_000690535.1 of Cariama cristata. NCBI lineage: Eukaryota > Metazoa > Chordata > Aves > Cariamiformes > Cariamidae > Cariama > Cariama cristata. The sequence continues at coordinate 5,079 of NW_009624808.1, read as the reverse complement.
TTTTGATGATACTTAAACCTCACATCAAAATAGCTACACTACAATTATTTAAATTTAAACTCTTTGAAGGATACTGATATCATGAAATTATTATTTAATGATGTGTGAGATTCATTATATTTCTCCCAGCTCCTCTCTGATCCACTGTAATTTATATTAAGTAGGGAGCACTTTTTTTGTCTTTAACTTCAGCAAGATCTGTTGAGCTATCTACTCAAAGCTAGCTTTAGTGTGTGGCCTAGTATGTGATTTCCAGAAAGAATCATAGCATCATAGAATCACAGAGTCCAACTGCTGTCTCTGTGCAGGACAACCCCAAAATTCACACCATGTGTTTGAGGGTGTTGTCCAAATGCTTCTTGAATACTGTCACGCTTGGTGCTGTAACTCCTTCCCTGGGGAGCCTATTCCAGTGCTTGATCACCCTCTGGGTGGAAAACTTGTTCCTGATATCCAACCTAAACCTTCCCTGGCCCATCTTCATGCCATTCCCTCCGGTCCTATCACTGGTTGCCAGAGAAAAGAGATCAGTGCCTGCCCCTTTGCTTCCCCTCGTGAGGAAGCTGTAGACTGTGATGTCTCCCCTCAGTCTCCTCTTCTCCAGGCTGAACAAATCAAGTGATGTCAGCTGCTCCTCATACGGCTTCCCCTCTAAACCCTTCACCAACTCTGTGGCCCTCCTTTGGATGCTCTCTAGTAGCTTTATATCCTTTTAATATTGAGGTGCCCAAAACCGCACACAGTACTCAAGGTGAGGCTGCACGAGTGCAGAGTAGAGGGGGACAATCACCTCCCTCGACCGGCTGGCTGTGCTGTTCTTGATGCACCCCAGGATAGGATTGGGTCTTTTGGCTGCCAGGGCACACTAGCGACTCACGATGAACTTGCTGTTGACCAGAACTCCCAGGTTCCTCTCCGTGGGGCTGCTCTCCAGCCTCTCGCTCCCCAGTCCGCGTGTGTATCCAGGGTTGCCCCATCCCAGGTGCAGAATCTGGCATTTGCCCTTGTTAAACTTCATACAGTTGGTGATTGCTCAGATCTCTAATTTGTCTAGATATCTCTGCAAGGCCTCCCTGCCTTCAAGGGCGTCAACAGTTTCTCCTAATTTTGTATCATCAGCAAAGTTATTCAGTATGTCTTCAAGTCCTGCATCTAAGTCATTTATGAAAACATTAAAGGGCACTGGCTCTAAGATGGATCCCTGTGGAGACCCACCGGTGACTGGTCGCCAGCCCGATGTGAGAAAGGATTTAAAATTATTCCAATCAGTTGCTGTGGGCAAATGTGCTATTCTAATAAAAGTGTGCAGAGAGTACAGTCTGTGTTTACTCCCATCTTTCCATAAATTGATGTTATATACAATACCCAAATTAAAATCTAGAAACCAAGCGTTAAACCTCCTGCACCTCTACTTGCAGGTTCATTTCTCAAGTCCTAAGGTGAGCTCCCACACACACTGCAGAACCAGAAACAGGCTGATACACAGAGGAGAACTAGATCTCAGTTTTATATGTTCCCACCAACCTCCACCGAAGCACTACTCTCATTCTGAACTACCATGGAATCAACATATAAGGTACCTTCCATCACCATTAATACTTTCAGCTGTTGAAATGCATGTTCAGAAATAGCATCTATCTTCTAAACATGTGCTGCAGAAAGCTTCAGAGGTGGCAGTATGCAGAAAAAACATCATTACATATGTGGTTTTGTAGTATCAGGGAACCTATCAGACAGATCATTACATTATTTGTTTGGCATATGCACACTGACAGCCCCACACAGCATTAGTCTTTTCAAATGGATAAATCTGTTTGAAATGGATTAGCCCTCTTACTTCCTTGTGCAAGGATAATGGTACTGATGCAAATGTAAATCAGCTTTTTTGTGTTACACATCACATTCAAAGCAAATGCTTGCATTACAAAGGAGATCGATTTGCTCTGAAGGTGTGAAGTGGTTTAGTGGTACAAAATTCTAGTCAACACTTGCTGCCATCTTCTGGTTTTATAAAAATCCACAAATGTATTTTAAAAAGACTTCTCTTCAAACCCGATTACTCTTTTGGCAGAGATACAAAATGAAATACCACACCTTAAAAAACCTACTATCCAAGTTAATAGCAATGTTCATATCTCACAGGTGCAAGTCTACAAAAAGCATGCATGAAGTATTGAGTTTTAACAACATAAAAAAAGGAATTAGGGCAAAATATTCATAATGCAATTATGTTTTATAGATACTAAAATTAAGAGATTTTTATTACTGGTAAGTTACCAGTGACAGACATTATGTTTTACTATATAATGTCCTACACAATACACATGTGTATTCTTACTGATGCATTTTGTGCTGTATTTTTATGCTGCATAGAAATTTTATATTTGTATAGAAACCAGATGCCTTAATAAAAAAAAAAAAAACAAAAAACAAAACTAAAATAGAGTTTGGGCTTAAGCCCTTTTGACACTAGGATCACATAATGCTTTTGGACACTGAAAGTCAATGTTAATGCAGTACTAGGAGAAGTGGAAGGGGAAATCAGGAGAATTCTAAAGCACCTTGTAAGGCACAAAACAAGTATTCAGCAGAGGTATGAATTGCGAGATAAGGTCCTAAATTCTGAGGTTCAAAACACCAAAAGACAGGTGAGTACAAAACAATGGCACAAGCTAGCTCCAAATAAGCTAGTTCTGGAATTAGACTAGGACCTTCATTTCTAGGAAAAGAGGTTAATTGGCCTAATTAGGACATATGACCAAGCTAATGGTTTGGTAATCCAAAATGCATACTTGATACCATACCACAATTTATGAATATATAATTTTCTTTAGCATGGTGATCATTTCAGACCTGCCCTGTTCAGTTTGAAAATGTAATTTTCAATAAATCATTTGGCTTGGTGCTCAGAGACTGTTAAGCAACCTCATCTACAAGCGTATGTATCTACTAAATGCCACTGAAATTCACAAAATTAGTTATCCTGTTGCCTAAGCCTTTAAAACTGTATGATTTCCCTCCTGTGAAGCAAGAAAGTCCCTAAAGTAGAAGTGGTTTAAATGCATTTCACTGGGAAGGCTCTGAAGCATGGGAGGCAGCCTACCTTGCTTGCTGTCTAGAGCAAGCAGCCTACTTTTGGCCAATCTACTTAAATGGTAAAACCTCAATGTGCATTTCATGTCCTAGTATTTCAGTTCATTTCCTAAGCATTCATCCCTTATTGCTACACTTCCCCAAATAATGTATGACCAGTCTGTGGCCATGTCTTGAGAAGAAGGATTTCAACAGGCATCGAGGCACGTAGATTAAGACTTACAAAGTTGACCTGAGGAACTTCAGGTACCTATGACAAGCTAAAATTTAGGTATTTTTTAAGACTTATTCTTCCAACTACAGAGGATTGCCCAGTAGAAGTAAAACTAAGAAAAGAGAAGATTTCACAAGCAGATGACCACTGTTTGAGTTCTGGTCCTCATAACACACATTTTCCTCACTGAAAAAATTACTTGGGTTCAGCGTTCTGCAGCTAAATAAGCTCAATTCAGTACAAGCAAAAATAAGTGAAGAAATTGCTTGACAAAATTCTGCATCATAGTATCAGGGAGAAATCAAGAAGCAGCCTAGAAATGTCTGTTATGAATCATCAGCCTGTTCTTTAAACAGTTTAAAAAGATCTCTTCAAAAACTTAAAACAGAGAATAAACAGACTTGTTGTGTTTATTTAGACAGTCTGAAAGTTCTTGATGAATTCTCTTATAAAAAAATACTTAGGTCCGTAGTTGACCACGTGATGAAATATTGTGGCAATATTAGAAAAGATGGTAAGAGATGTAAAATAATAAAAATAATCATTGTTCAATATGTGAAAAGTTTAAAGAGGAGGTGATTCAAAGATGTACATGGGTGCTGATGAATTTACTGTTACTATTGATGAAATAAATGAAACACAGCATTACAGAATCACAGAATCACAGAATGGTCGAGGCTGGAAGGGACCTCTGGAGATGATCTCATCCAACCCCCCTGCCAAAGTAGGTTCACCTACAGCAAGTTGCACAGGATCGCATCCAGGCAGGTTTTGAATATCTCCAGAGGAGACTTCACAACCTCTCTGGGCAGCCTGCTCCAGTGCTCTACCACCCTCAAAGTACAGAAGTTCTTCCTCATATTAAGATGAAATTTCCTGAGTTTCACTTTGTGCCCATTGCCCCTTAACCCATCACTGAGCACCACCGAAAAGACTCTGGCTCCATCCTCTTGACATCTACCCTTAAGGTATTTATAAGAATTGATTAAGATCCCCTCTCAGTCTTCTCTCCTCCAGGCTGAAGAGACCTGGTTCCCTCAGCCCATCCTCATAAGGGAGATACTCCAGTCCCCTCATCATCTTCATTGCCCTCCTCTGGACTCTCTCCAGTAGTTTTTGTCTTTCTTGACCTGGGGAGCCCCAAACTGGACACAATACTCCAGATGTGGCCTCACTAGGGTAGAGTAGAAGGGGGAGGAGAACCTCCCTTGACCTGCTGCCTGGAGTCTTCCTAATGGACCTCAAGATACCACTGGCCTTCTTGGCCACTAAGGCACATGGCTGGCTCATGGTCAACTTGTTGTCCACCAGGACTCACAGGTCCTTCTCCGCTGGGCTGCTCTCCAGCAGCTCAACCCCCAGCCTCTACTGGTGCATGGGGTTATTCCTCCCTAGCTGCAGGACCCTACACTTGCCCTTGTTAAACTTCATCAGGTTCCTCTCTGCCCAACTCTCCAGCCTGTCCAGGTCTCGCTGAATGGTAGCACAGCTTTCTGGTGTATCAGGCATGCCTCCCAGTTTCATACCAACAGTGAACTTGCTGAGGGTACACTCCATCCCTTCATCCAGATCACTGATGAATAGGTTAAACAAGACCACCGCTAGCGACAGGCCCCCAACTAGACTCTGCACCACTTATCACAACTCTCTGAGCTTTGCCACTCGGCCAGTTCTCAATCCAACTCACTGACCACTCATCTAGCCCACACGTCCTGAGCTTTCCTATGAAGATGTTGATTGGAGACAGTGTGTCCTGGTTTGGCTAAAACAGG
>NW_009624807.1:0-7383 GCF_000690535.1 Cariama cristata | reverse complement strand
TTCATACCTTGCAGAAAATCATAATTCCACTGAAGATGTAATGATTAGCACAAGAAAATAAGGATCAGTATAGACAAATAATTTGTACTGGTCACTTCTGAAACCCACAAAAAAACTACTAAAATTAGAATTATAAAAATATGAAAACTTTCATTTGAAAATAAAAAGTACATACAACATCTTAATAACTATAAGAGTTTGCACTTCTAGCAGACCCTCTGATCATGGTATTTGTACAGATTTCATTTGTAACTTTAACTCAAAAATCCCATCTACCAAATATTTTGCTATCAAAGGGTGTATTTTAGGAAGTTCTGCCCTTACACTTTCCAGTCTAGTTTCACAAGCCTTCCTAACAAGTTGCAATTTAAGTTGGAAATGCAGGCTGCAGATTTACAGCTGATTACAACTGAGAATTTTCTCAACAGCATCAAATACATCTCTCCAGTTCAGTCTGAGCAGAATATAGATAGAATATTTCTGTTGACACAAATGCACTAAATCTGTTTTAGAGTGTGTTCCAGGGAAAACATCAATTGAAAAATTGATATCAACTAGAGTTGATTAATGTATGAATTGTTTCAGAGCTGCATGCAATCTCCCAGTTACAGTTCTATTTCTTTACTTGAACCAGCTTGCCAATTATCATTATGCATAACTATGAAACTGGGACAAAATTTTGATGATGATGTTTACATCTTATCCAGTATGCACATAAATTTCATCTAGTATTTAAAAAAAAAAAAAACAACAACACAAAAAGCTGTCATTAAAGTGTCTTATCACTGGGTACAGAACAATACGTTCTGAGCAGTGAACAGCATTTTCAGGCAAGTGTACATACCCCGTGACAAATTTTGTTACTCATGCACAGTAGCTGATTGTACAAGACAAGCAGTGATATGTGACCACATAAAATACAGAAATGCAGGAGTGAACTATGGATATCTAGCTCTGATATTACAGTAGCTGCCTCTGGTATCACCTATGCAGATTATCATCATAAATCAAGTTATTTTAATACTGTTCATTCAGAGTTTTGAAGGTTCAAAGGCTAACAGCAAAGCTGGTTGAATCTTGAAAAAACAGTGTTTGCAACTGTTGATGTGAATGCTAAAAAGCTCTTTTAAAGGATCTTCTTATTGATATTCAGAAATATTTGCATGCATGGACTTCTGCAAGCATGTATGTTTGCAAAATGACTGGTTTTCCCCAGTGAGGACTGCTTAATTCCTGGAGGGACAAACTGAATTTTAATAGTACTGCATATTAGGTTGAGAATTCTGGTTCCTGCAGGCCCACGTATGCATCTGTACTTCTCTTTGACATTGACTTGACCCTGTAGTAAACTCAATTTGACCTTTTAAATAATTTATCCCTGATCCTTTTTTTTTTTTTTTTTTTTTTTTTTTTTTTTTTTTTTTTTTTTTTTTTTTTTTTTTTTTTTTTTTTTTTTTTTTTTTTTTTTTTTTTTTTTTTTTTTTTTTTTTTTTTTTTTTTTTTTTTTACTGTTGTATGTATGGAAAACTTTCACAGTAAGATTCTAAATCTTGAGGTCTAAAAGAAGGATTACAGCTTCTGCTGTGTGTTGCAACAAATGTGATGCACAGTCTTCCAGAGTGAAGACTTCGAGGGCACCATGGAAGATACGTCCATGTAAGGAACCAGGCTTATACAGGTAGATAGACACACAAAGTGGTAAAACTAAATCTCTCACAGTGTACTATAGTGGTATTTTAAAATAACAGTATTTCATCAGGCAGATAAAAACATTTTGAATTTCTATTTTTTTTCCAAAGAAAAATTAACATTTTCCTCAAGGGAATATTTTTCCACACTCTTCTTAATACACCCCACAGATTTCCTAATACAAGTGAGAGAAATGACATTTGCAGGTAATGGTGACTTAAGTCTTCTAAAGTAGTCAGCTGAGATGTAATAAAGACTTAACAAAGCTTCTTGGTGTTAAATGCCAAAAGAAAAAAATAAAAAGCCAAACCAAAAAAAGGCCCAAGCCTTGTAGCCAAAGGCTGGCTAGACAGTTCATCAGGGAAACCCAAGTAGGAAAAAAATGCCTATGGTCTGGCCAGTCTTTAAAAGTTTCCTTTTCTGTCTCCATTTAGCAACCTTTTGCAGGGAGCTCTTGCAAATTCCTTTTGGCAGGGAATAAGTAGATTCAGATTATGAGATTCTTTTGACGGTGGTTTTTATGCAAGGAATCTAATCTCAAATGAAAGTATTTGCATCAACAAAGTTACTCACTTTATTTAGTCGTTAAGTGGTCAAAACAAAATGTTCATTTAGCCAGAGGAAGGAGCTGGAACATCCTCCCCAGCTCAGGCAGGTGACCACTTACCACGGCCAGCGTGTGTGGGCAGGAGTCCAGAAAGCCGGACAGGAACAGGCAGAGCAACAGCCTTTACTGCCTAAAGCCTGGTTTACAGCTGAACCCACTCTCTGAGAGAGCACCTGTTTCACAAACACTAGGTCTCTACAACCATTTTCAAACTTGTACACGGTGCAGAATTAAAAAAAAAGAACATAAACTGCTATGCTCTGGGTGGGTAAAATGTGTATGAAATGAAAGCAAGAATGCAAATGGATGTAACAACAGTAACTCTGGAAGTAATGGACGAACAAGCACTGCCACATGCAAAATAAGAGAGAAATGGATCTGGTTTTAAGAAGTCAATTGAGGGACCAATAAAAATATTAGAACACTGGAAAGGCACTGTCAAACATAAAGCACCTGTTTAACATTACTGCTAATTGTGGGTGAAGGAAATGGCCCCAGCAGAAATTGGTTGAAGATGATTAAATTTAATTGCAATGCTACATACAAAGTGCTACCCACTGACTAAATTAGAAATAAAATATGCTCAAAAGCAATACATTACACGGAACTAGGTTTAATACAAGGCATGAGTAGCAATGGCTAAAAACAGATTCGGATTTTCTGAAAGTTCTTTCCGTCTCTCCTGTGTTGCAGAAATGGACAGAAAGCACAGGAGGAGGAACCACGAAATGACAAAATAAGGTCACCGTAAGGTTGAGTGTAGGCTACATGGATGTGCCTATTCTCCAGCACAGTGGAGGCATTAGGGTTGATAGGAAACACACTCAGCCCACTCTGAGACATGAAGTGCCTGGAATCAATGGGATTAGAAATTGTTAAGCAGGAGTGCCTTCCCTTAGCTTGTGTAAATCAGGTACCTTGGTAAGCCAGCTCTACGCCTTCAGCAGAGCGTGCAGGATCCCCCTGGCAGGTGGCCATTTCTGCTGGAGGCAGCTGCCAGAGACTTTTGGCACAGGAAAGTGAAAGTACCACTTTCCACTTTCTTTCCTATTTCCCATCTTTTTCTTTCTGTATTATTTTGTTAGTACAGTTGGAGTTCCCCCCTTGCCTTTTCTTTCATAGGAACTACCCAAACCAGATTATTTATTGGAGCTGCTGGTTCATTGTTGGTCCCTTTATACTGTATTTATTAATTGAATTTTTGCTTCCCATGTATATTCTTTGGTAGTGCCTAGAACATATCCTTCCTCTCCACTTTCAGTGCTGCTGAGGGTACAACAACAGTGCCAAGGGATAACTTGCTTATGATCAGAAACTCACGAGTTATTTGATCTTTCAGCTAATCACCCAGATATACAGTGGACCCTCCTTTTAACCTGCTGCCGCCTAGACCACATTTCACATGATACACATTCACCATGTCTAGCCTTTAAATTTCTTTCTCACAACTGTGCTTGGCACACATCTCTGCTCACTAGTGGCAAACACAAAACTGGCATTCTTTGTGGCAGACTCGGTTGTGCTAGCATCTCCCTGTTAGGCTCAGGCAGATGGAGAGAGCTGCTCGTGCCATGGCCCTCCTGTTCTCTATTTATGGTCCCTCAGTCCTCAAACATGCTTAAATTTTCTAAGAAGTTTCCAAGTGCCCAATGTTGTTATCCGCTACAGACGGTAACAAGGTGCTACTCAGTGCTGGTTACACTTGCTTTAGTGTTGGAACAGCATGCTTGTGGCTCAGTATCAACTAAACAGTCATTGTTAGCATCAAATAAACAGTTATTGTTTCCAAGTACCTGCAGTATACTGGTTTAGAACTACTGGAGTCTCTGGACATGGGGTGACAGCTGTGCTTTTTAGAAGGTAGCTCAGTGTAACAGAGAAGTATTTCCCACCCTCCACACCCCAAAAAAACTAGGCAAGCACTAAGTGCAATGCAGCAGCTGCTTGACAGTCTTAGAAAACGGCTCAGAGAAGTATGTGAAAAATACTGTATTCAGCTGAAGCTGCAGAGAACAACAGAAGAAAAATAATCCCTCAAGCCAGAAATTGGCTAAGGCCCTGGGTCTTCTGAGTCTTCTGTTTCCTTCAAAATACAAAGGGATCTGTAAAAAACAAGTACTAAATGAGACTTTGTTTCTATCTCACCTTAAAAAGCCATAAGCAGAACAGTGCACCCGAATAACATCCTTGACTCTGAAATTATTCAGAAGCAAGGGGGCCATCTGCTGAATTCCCAGTACCATTTTATGCTGTATCCTGGAAGATTTTCTTTGAAAGTTTCACAGCCGAGTCCTTTTCAGTGCCAGTTTTGCTAGGTCTGCAAAGCGTGGCAGTAAACCTCTGAGCAGGTTTGGCTGCAGATGAATATTACAGCATATCTATCATGACTGCAAAAACTAAAACCAGTACACTGATCAATGTAACCTATTCAGGACTCAAAAATCCTGTAGACAATATCATCAGTCTGAAGTATATGTAATATCTCTGGATCATAATGCATTTCATTAAATAGAAAGTTTCAGAGACAGAACACTTGCTCATAATATGTTCATGAACATAACTTTCCAGATAAAATAAAAAAGCTTGAAGCACAGAACCAGGTCTCTAAAATAAGCAGCTTCCCTCTTTGTCTTGCTGTCCATTATCCTCAGTAATGGCACCACGCTCAAACTCGCCATTCCCTTCGCCGTGCAAGTCTATCACAACACCATTGGTACTTGATTCACTGGCAACTGCTTCTAATTCCACTCTTTCTGAATTCATTACCACTAACTTCAGATCCCAGCTTCAGCGTTTTCATAGCTAGTCCCTTTTGCAACATGTGAAAGTGGGCAAAGGAAAGGTAGAATTTTAAAAAGGTTTTGTGACAATGTCACCACACATCCACACGCATAAACAAAGTGCATTATCTTTGTAGTCCTCCACATCTTGCTCTTCTTAGTACCGCTACAACTAAAGGTCTCTCTGCACATCAGGAAGAAGGACCAGAATTGTTTCTGACACAATATTAGCAAAGTATGCTAAGTAAATACTACAGAATCATCCAAACTGAAAAATCCTTGTTCATATAGCCATGAAATTTGATAAAGGTATTTAAAATATTCACCACTGTTCTCAAAGTATAGCCTTAAGTCTACTGACATTTCATGGTCTGTTAATACAGAACACTTTAAATACAGAAAGGTACATGTTATCCATTAAAGACTACGTAGACTCATGCATAAGATAGCTCATAGTGTACAAATATAAGACTGTTTAATGGTGCGAACTATAAAATCAGTTCTTCAAGACTGGTTCCAAATTCAGCATTTTAAAAATGACTGCAAGACGTAACCTGTATCTTTCAAAGTAATAATCAGGATGTATTAAATAAAAGCACAAGCACAGCACAGAGAATACAAATAAATGCCACTTGCTTAAGACTTCCTTCTTAACTATAAGTGCTCCCAAGTTTAACTCATATCTGACTGAAAATACAAATAGTTGGATGTTTGTTTGCATTGTGCTTGGGTTTTTTCATGCTTAAAACACTTTTATTACCTCAGCCAATACTAAATCTCAATATACAGGACTCCTGCATCCATAATGCAAATATGTATCCAGGTGTTGTTTGCTATTCACTGTTCCCAGCTTCATACACGGTGATGAGCAAGAAGGATATGGTCTGGAAAGTTGTAAGTTTGTAAGCACATGCAGATTACTGTACAGAATCACTGCTTTCGGTACTTAATAACAAATTATTATCTACTTTGCCAGCTAGGCATTCCTTATTTTTCTCCTAAAACCTGGACTCCCACAAGAAAATATGAAAACAGCATACATAAAATAGTAGTAAATGTTAATTATCAAACACACAAAAGAGTTCTAGACCTACAATTACACAGCATTAATAAAACATTAATTTATCATGTACTTTTATTCCCATGAGCTGCCCACCACTCTGTCTCCACAGGACTTAGCCTATCACCTCAAAAGTCTGACTAGCTTTAAAGAGTGACCACTAAAAAAGGCAAAAGGACACAGAGAGAGAGAAGGGGAGAAAAAAAAAAATGCATGCAGGTGGAGAAGTGAAATTTTTCCCTCAAGAATTCAGAATGAAAGCTAAGGATTGCTAAAATTCACTCCTTTCTATATAAAGAGTCCCAAACAATGTAAAGCATTCCAACTCCTGGTCATGTGAATCTCAAAAACAAGTGGTTACATCTTAGTGAAAAGCAATACAAAGTGCTCTTGCTACTTGCTTCAAACTCTGGAAAGCTCACGTGGAAGAATGTTTCTACCTAGTGAGAGACACCTGAGGTTATTTTCAACGTTGTAATTTTTTTTCCTTTTCTGCTAAACAATACACCTTTAAGCAACAGGAAACATCAATACAATTATTTGTTACTCTTTTTCTCTGATATTTGCATCTAAACAAAAATTACCCCTAGCTGGTATCAAAACTATGTTAAAAATTATGACTTTTTAATGGAGTCAGAATATTTCATTTCTTTCATTAAGTATTTAGACTGCGAGGAGTGGTGTGCATACTCAGCACGTAGCTAGAAAAAAAAGACAAAGTTGGAAAGTGGAGGATTTTGAGCATAACACTGTTTGGAGGGTAATATCTTCTGATACGTCTCGACTTCAACATCAGTTGTTAAAGTTCTACTAAATCCTAAGTATTTACAATCAAACTTCTTCCTACTTTAGATCTTTGAGGTCTTTTCTTTTTTACCTCTATAATTTTGTACAGAAATCTCAATTAATGTCTCCTGCGTTTCAGGAGCTTCCACACACAACGGCGGATCAGCTCCACGGGTCAGAGAACACAAACACAGGTCAGCCAACGTCTTATTGATGATACCTACAGCGCAGCTGTATTATATTGCACACCAGAGATACAGCAGTACAAGGGAAGAACCTGTAGGTGCTGTATCAGAGTGCTGGCGTACGACGATTTTAGAAGTATAATGAAGTATTTGTTACTTGCCATCCCAGAAAGTCAAGAAACCGAAAGCAGAGACTTTGTCATCACAAGCGGTTTCCAAAAGGTGTTAGGAGGGCAGGTGTGTTACGGGGCACAACCCAGCACTGCCGAAGCCGCA